>NC_136491.1:51432990-51447990 GCF_053919585.1 Euprymna scolopes
ACAAAATACTATTGTGTCGAAAATAAAGAGTTCTAATGGGGAACTTATTAAATTTGCCAAAAGTACGGGGACACTAAAATAAATTTATTAACGTTTAAAAACGATTAAAATATTGGCACAACGAGGGAGGAAAAAAAACGGGAGAAAAGATTCAAAGTTCCCCAAAGAGAAACAATGCGTTTAATTTTTTTTCTTTTTGCCGGCAAAAAGAAGGTTGACACACCGCAATAGAGACAGACTCCAAAATCTTTGAATGGTTTTTGGAGTCCGCTCTATGCAGCACCTCGAACCAATCTATTTTATATCAATCGGCAGAGCACGGGTTGTCAACCAAATGCTGACCAATAGCAGAGTTCAAGGCTGCAGAAGGAGGGAGACCACCAGACTCATCCTCCCTTGTCTGATCTTCGATGGAACATGCTGGTGTATACGAGTCAGAAGGTGCAAGGATGTTCGCCCAACTTAACCAGCATCGCACTGGCATTTAAATTGATATAAAATATTGCTATTTTTGATGTAAGGCAAACTATCCTTGCGAAAAGACGGAAAAGCAGGTCTCGTAGTATATACCAAACGCAAGGACACAGAATTAAAGCAGTCGTAAATACTTCTGCGAATCTGTTTAAAAAGTCTATTACTCTTTTCCCCAATCCACGGTAATTTAAAATAAACCGGACATTTCAAGGGTCCAAACTTTTTAGGGGATTTAAAATCCGCAACCTCTTTGAAAATACAGTCATCAATAAGGTAAAAAGGATAACCATTATTGATGAATATTTCCCTGATCTTATCGAGTTCGGCGTCTAATCTGTTAGGCGAACAAAGAAGTATTTACGACTGCTTTAATTCTTTTTTTGGTCAGTCAACTCAGGTGTTCTTATTTCCTAACCTTTCCCACACCTCCTATCACCCTTCACAGATTCTCTGCCTTTCTTGAATCTCTTATGCCACTCAAAAACTGATGCGCGATTCATGCAAGATGAACCGAAAACAGCCTGACACATTCTATTTGTTTCTATGGTATTTTTTCCACATTTATTCAGCATGTGAGAGAATATATAATTATTTCCCCAGCCAGAAAACGTCGCAGCTCATTAGAGCAATGAACGCCAACAAACTGGAATATATATATATATATATATATATATGTATGTATATGACAATTAAGTACATATCTTATGTATATTTCCGTCAATTTTACTATTGTAAATGTAGAATTCTTTTCATTCGATTAAAACAAAAGTACCAACCTAATTCCCTATGCTAGTATACTTTTTGGAGAGAATTTGTTTGAATTGTAATGTAGTATATTGAAACAGACAATCTGTCCGGACAGCTTAGGCCAAGACAAACATATCTGACCAAAAGTGACATACGGTAATTGGAAAAGTGATGAGTAAGTCGCTTCACGCATAGAAACACGAGACTTGAATGGCGGATCTGTAGAGGATTATTGGAATTTACCATTGATTTTTCTTTACTTGGATGTATTTCGCGCCAATACTGTTGACAAGTCGAAATTAGTGGCCAAGCAATGTCCAGGCGGGGAAAAGTTACGTGAATAAAATTATTTCTGTCCATTTCGAGGTCAAGAATTAGAGATAACGGAGAGAGTAAATCCAATTTTTATTTCATTATCAAGATTTCTAACAGTAAAAGAAAAAGGATAGAAGGAGTTTGCAATAAATGTGTCTTACTAGTTGATTTAATTGCTGCCTTCGTTTTTTATCCTAATTATCTCGAACGTTAAACAGGTTATGGATGACTCGCGGTCACATGAACCAGGGTTTTGAAATGTTAAAATTAAATGGCATTTGTGTGTCGCCGACGAATTAAGATCACCGAACCAGCAAGTATATTTCTCTTCACTTCTACTCCGAGGGATCACTTCCTCCATAACACCAAAATGAAAAAAATAAAAAATAATTAGGGACCGGACTTCTTACTCTGATGATGCTATTTTTAAAGAAAAATATTGGACTTCCTACAACAAAAAAAGTAAATAAAAATAATTTCATCATTATTTCCACCACTTTAAAGTTTTCAAATTTCTCATTTAAATCTTTTTTAAATAAATGTCTTCTAAAAGTGTGTGCCAATTTTTTACACATCTATCTATCTATCTATCTATCTATCTATCTATCTATCTATATATATATATATATATATATATATATATTGCCAGCTTCTTTAAGAAACTCGGTTTCTTACTGTTGAGCACTATAAAGTTGAAATAGAAAGTCGGCCGCCTAAGCTCGCAGCGCAGATCATGATGTTAAAAATAAATGTTAGAATTTCAACGAGATTTCTCGCGGCTGAGATTGGCCTTGGTTTCTGTTCCTTGCTAATGGATTCAGAAAATGCTTCCAGGCCGGGTCCGAATCCCCTGCCCGGTGGTAATCGTGTCACCATGCACTTACCATTCCCGAAGGGATGGGACACTAATGTCTGTAGGTCTCTCTATCTTAGGTTGAACATTTGGAAAGTGATATACAAATTACCATTAGCGCATGAAGCAATGTTCTTTGTGTAAACAAATTGAGCTTAGTTACTTTGGACAATGTCAAAACATTGTTAATTCACTACCCGTACAGCAGCAGCCGTATAGCGCAACGATCGGGTTTCAATCCTGGCTTGAGGTAGTTGCTTGGCTAGTCGCTCTGATGAGCTGTAAAACAGCGAATCAGTATTGTATGTGGATGACTATATATATATATATATATATATGTGTGTGTGTGTGTGTGTGTGTGTGAAAATATGTTTTTCCCCCATTATATTTCAGCTTTGTATTATACTAATGCTTTATTCATGAAGCTCAAGGTAATTCTCGAGCATATGACAAATAATTGACCAAAGTCTATATTCAAAATATCAAGATGTTGACCAAACGACACTTCTATAAGCAACGTTTCTTTCCTTAAATTGTTCGTTTTATCAAACGGCTCACTGTAATATGGTCGTATTCAAGTTAAACAAAAATACATTATTGTTTAACGACTGTCTTATGTAATTGAATTATGCTGAAAATTCAGCATAATTATCAATCATTGCCGGGTTCTCCGATCGTTCAACCTGCACGTCTTGGATAGTGATAACTGATGATACCTTAATAAAAAATAACAATAATATAAAAAACAAAAACTAACAAATATTATATATATATATATATATATATATAAATCACAAATTTTAGATGTTGACCATCTTACAATTTATTTCTTTAAGTATGTTTACATTCACAATTCTTGAAAGTACCTGTTTCTTAACAGCCATATTGCTGTGAGCCGTGTTTCAAAGACGAACAATTCTAGGAAAGAAACGTTGCTATGGAAATTTTCTTTAGTTTTTTGTAAAGAGAAAAAACTATTATGGATGCTTGCACTAGACGAATTTTTGTTGTTAATATAAGATTGAAGGCGGGAATACATTCACGCTCAGCCGAGCACCTGCCATAAAAAAACGATAGGATATTTTGCATTTCCTGACGTGTTGAATTTGCGGTTTTCCTGTACGAATTTCTTACGTTCAGGCTTTTAAAGCTACAAACATAAAATTATTTAGACTTTTAACTAAAATACTTAAAATTCTATATTTGTAGACATTAGCAGAAACTCGTGTAATGTCTAATTAAGATGAAAATGAATTTGTTTCCGTTTTCAATTCAAAACCTTAGGGATTTTTATGAACGATTTACTAGTCATAAAATAAATTGCTCACGGCGTTTTTTTTTACCTATGACTTAATCTCATGTACTCTTGTTTACGGCGGGAGGTATCATCTATTTTTAAACAAAAATAAAGATTAAGAAACACTTTTTTTAGATTTAGATATGGACGTAAATCGGACGTAATAGTTGTATGCATGTTTTAGTTTATTTTATAATTAAAGTTTATGATTATCAAATTTGAAATAAAGTAGCGCCCATTAATTTTAATATATTAAATATCACTTTTAACGATGATACGTTGTTAAAGAGAAGTTCAATTTTTTTTAAGAGCATGTAAAATAATTTCTAACGCTATTGCTGATGTTTTCCTATTCACTTATTATTAGGTTGGTGCAAAATAATGTCGTATTTTTGTCGTTTTTTTACGCCAAAAAACGACATTATTTTTGCACCAACATAAGATTTATTTTATATATCTCTCAAAATGTGTTCATTTTGTGAAACATAATATACATCCTAAGTATACGATGTCACATAAAAGTTGTAAGTATTTTATTAAGATTGTATTTTGAGCTCATTTTAAAATAAAATCCAATTTATGAGTTGGTAAAAACTGACATTTTAAGGTATCCGTCACTATTTTCAGTCACGCTAGGAATTTATTAGTTTATATAAACGCAATATTCTACAATTTTAATAGAAGTTCAGACATTTTTTTCCCTAAAGATTATATAATTTAAAGAGCTGGAATATCATGTTTTCTATATCGAAACCATATTTGGTACAAGTGCTTTGCAGTCTATCTCTGACTTGTCCAAAATCATCACTCATGAATATCGTATTTTGCCATTGTTACGCAATATTACTATATATATATATATATATATATATATATATATATATATATATATATATATATATATATATATATACATATATATATGTATACATGTATTTATTTATTTATATATAAATGTATAAAAATATAAATATATATTTATTTATTTATTTATATATAAATGTATAAAAATATAAATATATAGCAGGTTTATTATCGTTTATCCGTTGCCATTTTTATCCCTTAGAATAATTTAGGGATATCCAGAAAGTAGTAGATCTATTCTCTTACTAGTCTCATTAAACCTTTTTCATAATATTGTTGCGTTGTGTGTGCATATGAATATGTTCCATGGGTTTTGTATATGAATATGTTCGATAGGTTTTATATGAATATGTTCCATGTGTGTGCATATTAATATGTTCCATAATGACGTACATGTTGAATAGTGAGGTTTATATTTTGTCTGTATATTCATGTACATATAAATGCGTGTATGTATATACGTCGTATTATTTGGTAATCGTTTGTTAACAGGTGTAAATAACACAACGCATATCTGAATTATTTACAAACATTTAGTTTCATGATTTCACCTGGCATCTTCAAAGATTGCAATGTCTTTACATTTTGGCTGCCTGAGGAGACGCCTCTACCCGCGTCATGAAGAGACTAACTCCCCCTTTTGAGTCTTTCGTTCTCTCTGATGTCCAGTAAACGACTGACTAGAATCTCCCTAAATCTCATTACGTGTCTCAGACCAACAGCTGATGAACCCTCAATCCATTTACTTGTTTATACAAACCAAAATCATGTTTGCATCTATTTTTTCACATAAAAATAATAATAATAATAATAATAATAATGTTTTGACCCTTGACCTTACTTGCTACAGGTAAAACAGATACTGCGCTATGACCACAGCCCATGGGTCACAACATTACAATATTTGTAAGCAATTTGTCATTCTATAATTGTTTCCGATCGTTTCATGCTTGTCATCTTCTTGAATTAATTCTTTAGTTTTTACCATCATTATACAGTAAAACGCCTTTAATTTGAACTTCCTCTAAAGTTGGACTTCCTCTCCTTTGGACTTCCTCACATTTGGACTTCTTCTAAACCTGGACTTTCTCTAAACTTTCTCGTCAATGAAATGTATTAGCATATTTTATGCGGAGTTGAAGTAAAACTTTTTACATTGTTTAGTCAGATATTGCGCAGAAATGTTAATATTAGTACTATGTAATTAATGTAAATTAGCTATTGATAATATATTTGCACTAACTGTAATTTTTTTTTCAGATTTCTATATTTAAAATAGTGTAAAACAACCCAACACAATGGCTTGCAACTCTAAAAGAAAACAAGTGATACTGACTTCACTCGAAAAACATCAAATTATAGAAAAATTAGATGCTGGAGTTGAAAATAGCGTTATATTGAGAGATTATAAGATTGGAAGAAGTGTACTGTTTTACATCAAAAAGAAAAAGGAGGAAATATTGAAGGCTGCTCCTTTCTCTTCCAATAAAATACATGTCAAAAGAAGGACTCTTCGCAGACATAAGCAAGTTGAATTCGATCGAATATTGCATGAGTGGTTTGTAGCAAAACGGAATGAAGGTGTAACAATATCTGGGCCCATGTTAATTGCTAAAGCAAAATTTCTTAAGGAAGAGTTGAATATCACAGAAGATATGAAATTCAGTAAAGTCCGGCTTAGGAGCTTTAAGAGTAGACATGGTATAATACAATTAACAATGTCAGGCGAACAACGGTCTGCTGATAAACACGCAGCATCAAATTATTGTGACAAATTCAAGACGATAATTGCCGATTATGGTTTAACACCAGAGGATGATTACAACGCTGATGAAAGTGGCGTAAATTGGAAATGCTTACCTACAAAAACATTAGCCAGATCCGCGGAGCAGAAAACAAAAGGATTCAAATTTAATAAAGAAAGACTAACACTGATGGTATGCGCTAATGCTTCTGAAACTCATAAACGTAAACTTCTTGTCATGGGCAAATCAAAGTGTCCCCAAGCATTGAAAGGAATTTCGACTTTGCCAGTATCTTATTATTCTTCACGAAATGGATGGATGAATCAACAGTTGTTTACAAATGTTTTTTTGCAAGAATTTTTGCCAGTTGTCCAGAGGCGTTTTCTTGAATGTGTAAACCTGATTCAAAGTGGTTGCTTCTGTTGGACAATTGTAGAGCACATCCTCCTGAGTCAGAACTAGTGTCATCTTGCGGTAATATTTTTATGTGCTACTTACAGCCTAATGTGACTTCTCTCATCCAACCTATGGATCAAGGGATTATTTGGAACTTAAATGTGAGTATAAGCGATTTTCAGCGCCATTTTACTATCAAAGATGCCATATTTTCTCTCGCAAGTGCATGGAATCAAGTTCGAGCAAGCACATTAACAAAAGCATGGGGTAAATTTTTCCCAACGCCAAAGGCTTCTGAACTGAAAGAATCAGATAATACATCTGGTCTAAAAAACTTCTTGAAACCAAACGGTTACTGACCAACCACGCTGATCTTAAATCACTTAATGCAAATGATCTTGAAATGTGGGTGCAACAAAATGAGGAAACTACTGATCAATATCTTGAAGGCAGAAATAGTGATGAAAATAGCGACAGCTCTTATCCTCTTGACCCTAATGTAAATAACCAAGAACACTCTGATGAAGCAATATCATGGGATGATGCAGAAAAGTCTACGGAGTCGGTTATGAAATTTCTAGAAAAAAGTCTTTACTTTTGTGACAACTATGAGCATACAACAGCAATGTCACTCCGAAGAGAAATAATCATAAAGAAGCTACAGAACCAAGAAATTGTAGATTTTTGTGATCGCTTACGGAATACAATGGCAGCGTCCGAGAGCTCAATCGATGAAAATAGAAACTGCAATGAGACTCATTCAATGAATACATTAAAAAAAATCTGTATTTTACATAAATGTATGATTTCTGTAGATGATAACTTAGGGAATAAATACCTAACAAGTAAGAGTACATTAAATTTATTTTCAATGTTTTTGTTACTGGTATTTAACAATTCTTACTTGCGATATATCGTAAACTGAACTTAATATATACTTGAAGTATAATATAGCAATAAATTTCATTTACAATTTCTTAATTCTTAGAAAATTAAAGTTAACTGCAGCACATTTTTTTATCACGAAACTTGAACAACATCCTCTAATTTGAACGAAGCGAATGTTCAAATTATAGGAGTTATACTGTATTATGTCTGCTCCATGTTAGATTTAATGCTCGTTCGCAGAGTTGTCCAAACCAGAGTGTTTACCATCCGTCAAGGCCTTGAACTGGCCGAGTTGTCATTTTACATAAAATAGTCTATATTTTACATTCAACATTATAACGTCACCAATTTACTCTCGGAAGAACACCCCCCCCCCCATCCGCCTTTCTTTTATATCGTAAGCTTCTTAAAACGCGACTAGCTTAAGTTCAGAATAAAATCACGCTTTTCTTTTAACGGTTAATTAAAAAAAAATGTTTTGAACGCTGCTAACTCAATTTCTTTCACTACAGTTTGCAATTTGGAGACGGAAGTGTTTTTGTTGAGATAAGTGATTTTCAATTTTAATCATACTTTTTATCTTAGATTAAAATATGATTAACTCCATTGTATTTCAGTATTTAATTTGTGTATTTCTGTTTTATTAAATGCTAGCTTTTTTTTCTCGTCCATTACCGGCTTCCATCTTATCTCGAAATTACTTATAACGTCACCAACTTACTTTCGGAAGACCCCCCCCCATCCGCCTTTCTTTTATATCGTAAGCTTCTTAAAACGTGACTAGCTTAAGTTCAGAATAAAATCACGCTTTTCTTTTAACGGTTAATTTAAAAAAAATGTTTTGAACGCTGCTAACTCAATTTCTTTCACTACAGTTTGCAATTTGGAGACGGAAGTGTTTTTGTTGAGATAAGTGATTTTCAATTTTAATCATACTTTTTATTTTAGATTAAAATATGAATAACTCCATTTTATTTCAGTATTTAATTTGTGTATTTCTGTTTTATTAAATGCTAGTTTTTTTTTCTCGTACATTAAATGTTTATTTATCTACCGAGTTGATTGCAAAAATAGATTACGAATTGTACTCATTTTTATTTCGTGAGAGGGGAATCTATCACCATACTTTCCCTTAAACACGCCCGTTGGACTTTTATTAAGTACAATACTTAATAGTTTTTTTCTTTTTTTTTTAACGGAGAGTAGAAAACGCATTGTGGATGCGTTATCGGCAGCTCCTGTTACTCTCGCTTCTTCTTATTTGTCCCTCAGTCCTCATTTTTAATGAGTGATTTTTCTGACAAAGGGAGAAGAAAAAGCTGTTTTCTAGGTTGGCAGTATTTTGTGCGAACAGTTGACAGAGATGGCGGAAATTTTCTGTTTCTATGTCTATCCTTGTAGCCATGTCACTAGTAAGGGTACTGGAGGTAAACGTTTTGTCTGGGCTGACGTTATCCGACTGATAGTCAGGGACCCTAACCTTTGATTAACCACTAAGGAGGCTGTCCTATTAGCAGGTGCAAAGTACTGGGGCTGCTGTATTGCTATTTGGTGAATGGATTCTGGACCATGCAGTAGCTTCTGGTGCGGCCTCTCGATGCCATACTAGTGGGTAATTGTTACGGCTTTACCTTATCATTAGCTACAAATTAAAAAAAAAATCTTCGTTTCTTTTTCTCTCTTAGTTTCCCCTCTCTGTCCTGCTCTAAGTAAATCTGACGACCTAGTCCACAAATTCCAAAAATTCACCATGACAAGTTTCAAGAAAAAATACACGATTAAACCCGGTTCTCCAACTTCCAACGTAGACCCCTACTACCATGTCTCCTTCTCCAACATCAGGGGTCTACGTTCTAACCTTCCAGAGGTTGAAACCCAATTACAGGAGACTAAACCAGACCTTTTATTTTTAAGTGAAACTGGCATTGGGCAGGCTATTTCCCTAGAAGAGTTCGCAATTAAAGGATACTCTAACTTAACTTCTAAATCTGACCCCCAAGATCGCCATGGGCATGGAATATGTGCCTATATTAGGGATAGCTTTCATTGTGGTAGGGACATCTCCAGGGAAGATCCTAACTTACCCTATATGTGCTTCCGGGTTGCTTTAGCTCACACTACGGCATTTATATTTACTCTCTATCGCTCCCATAACAGCGGAGTTACTATCTTTCAAAGCATATCTGAGAAAATTGACCAAGTCCTATCTGCTTATCCTTCAGCTAACATTCACGTATGTGGGGACTTCAATGTTCACAACGTCGAATGGTTGACCCACTCTAACAAGACCGATGATGAGGGGAGGTTCTGTCATGATTTCTCCATTGCCTATGACCTCACTCAGATTGTTCAGGAACCCACTCGTGTGCCCGACAATGACGGCCAGTATGCGAGCCTACTAGACCTTTTTCTAACAACTTGCCCTGAACTATGTTCAGTTTCTGTTCTGTCGCCTCTTGGATCTTCCGACCACTCTGTTGTATCAATTAAGATAAAAATGAAATGTAATAAGTCCCCAGATGTACCTCTCCATCTTACAGTATATCGATACACTAAGGCTGACTGGGATAGCTTCCGTACATTTATATCTGATCTACCTCTGCATTCCATGTTTAAAAAGGATGTGTCCTCTATAGTATTAGACCTGACGGAATGGTTAATAGTAGGTATTGACCGTTTCATACCCTCGAAAAAGTTTCAGCAAAAACCTAACAGCCAGCCATGGTTCTCTCCAGAATGTGCTGCTGCCATTGCGCACAGAAATCACTTTTTCCACTGTTTCCAACGTAATAGATGTATGAAAATTAAAGCTGCTTTCAGGACTGCCAGCAACCATTGTAAGAAAGTAATAAAAAATGCAAGAGAGTTGTATGCTCAATCTGTTAAGTCCAAAGAAGCTGAGCAGCGGCTTGGTTCTCACCAGTTTTGGCAAATAGCAAACAGAATCCTGAACAGAAGCGTGTGCTCCATCCCAACTATTTTCAATGGACCTGAGGTAATCTCGTCAGCATCAGACAAAGCCAAACTCTTTGTCAAGAACTTTGCAGTTAATTCTACCTTTTGCGATCAAGGCTGCCAACCCCCAATATTTCCTCCTGTATCAGAAAACACGCTATGTGATATACGTATATCTGTACGTGATGTTGCCAAGCTAATCAAAAACCTTGATTCCAGTAAAGCAACTGGCCCTGACGGTATTCCAATTATAGTACTCAAAAAACTTCAACCTGAACTAGCGCCCATACTTACAAAACTGTTTAAACGTTGTCTTAAGGAGAATAGTTTCCCATCTCCCTGGAAAATCTCATCAGTATGCCCTGTATTTAAGAATTCAGGTGATCGCTCATCCCCCTCTCAGTACAGGCCAATAAGTTTCCTGTGCGTCATGAGTAAGTTGCTGAAATCTGTGTTAAATACAGAAGTAATCAACCATCTCAACAAAAATAACCTTCTTAGTGACACTCAATATGATGTCCGTTCTGCTAGATCTACAGCAGATGTGCTTACAGTTATATTTCATAGGATTACCTAATCTCTCGACGGAGGCAACCTTTCTAGGGCAATTGCTCTTGACATATCTAAGGCCTTTGATAGGGTATGGCATAAAGGTTTACTTCATAAGATCTCTAGCTATGGTATTGCTGGAAATGTCTTCTCAATTATTAAATCATTTCTTTCTGATAGGTTCATAAGTATAGTAGTTGATGGGAAAAAATCAGAAGCTCACAGTATTAATGCCGGTGTCCCTCAGGGATCCATCCTGGGCCCAACTCTTTTCCTGATCTATATTAATGATCTTCCAAATCACATCCTTACATCATTTGTAGACATCTATGCTGACGACACTACCATTTATAGTAGCACATCTAAGACAATAAACGACCAAGTTCTCTCCAATTCTCTCTCCTCTGATCTTGAGCACGTAGTACAATGGGGTAAGGAGTGGCTGGTTACTTTTAATGCATCTAAAACCAAGCTTCTCTCTTTACATCATCAACATTCTGACCCACATCTGGCATCAATTGAATTGAATGGCTCTCGTCTTTAGGAGGACTCAAGTTTTGACAAGCTTCTTGGCTTGACCATTACTCCTGATCTTAAATGGAACACGTACATCAAATCTGTTGCCAAGGCCGCTGGAAAAATGGTGGGATCTTTCTATCGATCCTGTAGATATCTCACTGCTGATGCTATTCTCTATCTATATAAGAACCAGGTACGTCCAAGGATTGAATACTGTTGCCACATCTGGGCAGGAGCTGCTAGAAAGGACTTGTCCTGGCTTGATAGAGTTCAAAATAGACTTCGTAGCCTCGTAGGAGATGTCCTTTTCTCTTCCTTGCAACCTCTATCTCACAGAAGAGATGTTGCGAGTTTGTCTCTGATGTATCGTTATTTTCATGGAAAGTGTTCGACTGAGCTTCAATCTATGGTCCCCCCTCGCCAAACTTTCACAAGAAACACTCGTCTAGCTGTAAACACTATCAAAAATTCCCCCACTCTTTATCTGTGCCTAAACCTAAACGTAGATTCCATGAACAGAGCTTCTTTCTTAGAACTGCACGCCTGTGGAATTGTCTTCCGTTTTCCTGCTTTCCGGCTGACTACAATATGGTTGTCTTTAAGTCTAACGTAAATAAGTTCTTGATGAGCCGTTCCATATAAGTTATCAAATTTACCAAATTTTCATTACTAATGATTACTATATTGTCCAATTTTTAATGTACACTCTCTAACCCTTATCCTTCAGTGGCCTCTTGGCCTTGATAATGTGGTGATGCCTATGTAAAAAAAACAAAAAAAAACGAGAACTGCCAAAAGGAAAGCAATCTAAATCACGTAACTACAGCACCGAGAACAAGAAACATTATATATATATATATATATATATATATATTTATAACATAGATTTTACCTGTCTTATCATTAAGTATTTAATACAACTTCATCGCTCATAATTTTCTCCAAATAAACATAGGAATAATCTCCCCTTTACCATAAGATACATATTTTTGACGCCTTTTTTAAATATCCGTTTTGTAGTTATATTTAGTTAAGTAGAAGAAGGATAGTGGCAGAATTATTATTATTAGCCCTAACAGTCATTATTCATTATTATTATGTTCACGAAAATTATTAGGTTGGTGCAAAATAATGTCGTATTTTTAAGAAGATTAAGTTTAACATAAAAAAACGACATTATTTTTGCACCAACCTGATATTAAATGTAAGATATAGAATAGTCAGCTCAAGATAAAAAAAATAATTCCCCAAGGAGAACTATTTAGCACTAACTTAAGTCACGTAAATAGGATTAAACACCACTGTTCCTTAACCGAATCTCTAAAATTCTTATTCCAATTCTGAACAAAATCTAATACACAATTTTAATTAAGAAAATTACTAAAATTTACGTCTTTATTTAAGAAAGTAAGGAAGAAGCAGACATACAGAGAATTATGTTAAATTCTGGGCGATGGCTATAGACCAAGTTTAATGCTCATCTATAATATTTGCATGTTGACATAGCAGGGTGTGTCCGTATTATGATCTTGAAAATCCTTAAAAAAGTCTAAAGAAACTGAAACATCGGAAATATTTAATTATTGATGCCTAATAACTATGGTAAAAATTCCACAAACTCGACAGAAATTGATATCTGAATTGCCGTGAATGTCTTCCGCCATACTTTCAACATCTCTGCACAAACCTAAATAAAACTTAACATAGCTCAAATTAGAACTCCTTAAGCCTAGCAGCAGTGTTTAAAAAGTAATAATGAGCAATTAAATTTGGATTGATCCTTATCAAACAAACATATAAACATAGGCATACACCCAACTTTATACAAAGGGATATATTACAGAACCCGCTGCTCTACGTTAATCAAGTATTTCAGTATTTGAAAGAATATACGCTGAAAGGCAAATCTGACAAACTATCACTGCTAATATTACTACTATGTCTACCTTATTGGAGTGTTATGAGTGCGCACCGTTATCGGGATATATAGCGTAAACGATAAATAAGTTTATCTTATAAAGGTTAGCCGTAAGACAGGTTCCGGATCGAACGGCAACACATCTAAATAAATCAATCATCTTGCCGGCCATCTGGCGAAATCCGACATCAAACGATGTTGCTCAGTTGCCGTCTTGTCGATGATTTTGTCTGACGAATTATTTGTTGATATCAACTTTCAAAAGAATCATTTTTGTTTTTGGTGCCAAGATGTCGACTTTGAAGTCAACTCCGGGACGACTTCAAACGGATCGTTATTTTTCGCCCTTTTTCTTGGGATAAGCAAATACGTTTTCTTTATTTGTTTCTAATGAACTGGGAAAAAGCGCACAAACAAGTTTCTATCCGGGCAAAACAACGCAGTATTTTTGCGATCGAAAAAGGTTTTAAATCTTTAAGAACATCTTTTTATCTCTATTCGATGAGAGTCGTAAATAGCGAATTCACAGAAGAAAAATATTATTTGGTGACAGTTAAATTATTTGAATACTTATATTTGTATAACATATCAATATCTCTAAAAGTCTTATCATTAGATTTAATACACGCTATCTACCAAAACGAGTGTATTAGAGTTACATGTTGTATTCCGGTAAATATTTCGCTCGTCTTCGTTTTTTATGAAAACGTTACAACAATGAGAGACGTGCTGGTACTTTTAAGAAATTTGCTGTCACTTTTACTTTAGAGAATACTCTTATCCGTCATCCTGCTAGAATGAGTACGATGCAGGAATGGTTCGAATAAATCTTATTAGCATACTTTCTGCTGATGTGAAATTCATATATTTACCCTGGAGTGCTTTGAAGAGGTCGAAACAAATATTTCAATCTCTTTCTAGTAAATAGCGGAAAGTAGCTAGGATGAAAGTAAAACCTCGAAAAGTGCGCTCAAAGAATTTTGACGACTTGTTCTTACTTACTGTCTAGTAAATATCGCCAATTTAAATACTGGCAATTTTGGTATAATTGTTGTCATTTCTTTTTTTCTCTTGCTGTTGGCGTGAAGCATCCATTTCAGAACAGGATTGTACGATATCATCTCATATATCTTAAGCAGTAAGACTCAACAACTGCACACGAAATCAGGAATGGATTGAACTAGAAACCACTAAAGAATAACGCAACCTTGTGACAATCGCTTCGTTAATTAGTGTTTTCGCACTGATATGCGTTTACATGCCACAGAAAGAGAAAGAGGAGCAGAGAACAACGTTTTCAGATGCAGATTCCTCCTGAATATCCAAGACAACACGATCAGTGTGGTAGCTAAGACTCTCCCATGTTGCTACTAGGCTTTAAACGGCGAAGAAAGCTGGGAACTGGAGTAAGTGCTTTTCTATTTTACATTGAGATTTCCTTCAACGGAACGAAGATAAAAAGTGAATGTTAATATGTTTC
>NC_136491.1:51452990-51492990 GCF_053919585.1 Euprymna scolopes
ACCTTCTTATACTTAGCTAACATAATTACTAAAACGCCTTCTATAAAATATATGCCTAAACTCTGATTGTTCTTTTCCTAACAGATTCCTGTCGTACCATTTTCGTAATTAATATATGAATTTCAGTAGTAAATTAATCTTTTCCTTAACATATATTAGAACAGTACTCAACTATATTAAGATCCCTAACAATATAATTTAATGAATAAATCTCTAAAATGTATACACATAATTACTGAAAACATTGCATAATTTTCCAGAAGATAAATTAGCTTTACAAAAACAGTATAGTATTTTATTTAGAGCAGGCTATCAAACGAAAGAGACCAAAAGTGGATTTAGGTAAAATGTGGAAAATTTTGGGAAAATGATCTAGATTGAGATCGCCCCCCTGTTATAAAATCAAGGATTTTTTAATGAATAAAAAAATAAAAATAAAATAATAAATTAAGAAATAAATAAAATTTAAAGCGCAATATCGATGTGTATATACACTTATATGTGTGTGCATATATAGCATATATATAAACAAACTAAAAGTTAACATAATACTATCTGATAAATTTCATAAATGAATGTATAAATTCATTAAACTACAAATTAAATAAATATTTAATATAATTAAAAAATATAGAAAAATGCAGTTTAATTTGGCCCCTTTAATAAGTAGATCTGATCTTTTAAAAAAGTTGATGTAAGTTTCTAAAAATAAAAAAAATGAACGATCTCCGAGGTTAGAAACAGACAGTATGACTTAATTCCCGTGAACTACTCCACCGTCTACCTAATTTCAAATTGTCGTTTGTATTCACTTGTATTCATTCACTTGTATATATTGTCAATGTATTCACTTGTATTTTGTCGTAATACTTCCCTCTTTTTCTTCCTATCTTCTTCTCTCTCGGAATGCTTACACAAACCCTCTCCTTCTAAATATTTTCTCTTTAACGCTCTTCTTCCAACTCCCTTTAATCTGGCATACATCCTCCACTAACTAACAAATTTTAACCCCCCCCTTTTCTTAACAGATAACTGACGTAAAAGTATTTGTCTTCCGACTTAAAATAATAATTGTTTTAAACCATGCCATACGGTAGATGTGGTAAAATATTTTTCTCCTCTATAATTAAAAAAATTCTGAAACTTTTCTAACTTTCTTGGCTGATGAGATCAATAATGATTATAACAGTCTGCACATAGTAGCAAAATATGACTATATTTACATCAATAAATAAAAACGTTATATATATATATATATATATATATATATATATATATATATATACACGTATGTTAGTACATAGAGGTTGCATGTATTTAAACGTTTTTCAAAATGATTACACGTGTCTTTCCAAAGCAATTTAGAAACACAACTTGATACTGGCTGCAATTAGCCGGACATGAAACAGGTTTTGAAAATTTGTAAAAGGAACATTTTAAACTATTGTAAGTTTTTTGCACTCAAGGATATTAATAAATACGTGTACAGTAATCATTATGACAACAGCGTAGTAACTGTAAGTAGTGGGAATTTGGTATAATATCTAATTTAAGGGAACGACTCAGAAAACTTTTTTACGTTGGTATTAAAAACCAACTTAAATTGTAGTTATCTGGAAAGTAAGCCAGCGCAAAGGGGTTTTCCGGGCTGGCAGTTCTAGGGAAGAAGCTTCAGTCATTGAATCCGCGTTTAGATTTAAGCAGAGAGCGGAGAAAATTATTGATAACGGTTTCAGATAGACTAGTGCATTTGGAAAAAGTTTGGAAATGGCGAACCGTAGACGGCAGCCCAGAGGAGCATTTGCTATGAAAATAGTGATAGAGCAGAGAGAGAGAGAGAGAGAGAGAGAGAGAGAGAGAGATAGAGAGAGAGGGGCCTGCAAGGTTTCTTCTGTGAAAATCAGGTTGCAGGAAATAGATAAGACCATCACCATTTCGTAACCGGTTATGAACTCTGTCATGACAGGATAACGTGTTCTGAGCAACTTCTTTCCAGATGTAGTAATACTATTTCATCCCAGGACGTACTTGGCTCTTGTATGGGTAGAGAATTGCATCGGCATAGTAAGATATCTACTGTGGCGGTAGAATGCTCAAAACTTTTCCCGGTTACCTTTGTAACGGATATGATTCATTTTCTTCAATTCAGATCACGAGTAAAGCTCAGACCCAGAAGATTTTGTAAAACATTGAGCTTCTCCAGAACGAGAACCATTCATTTCAATTGGGGCCAGAATATGCTAGGACAGAAGTTTGGTTTTCATTGCATCAAAATTAACTATCCATATTCGTTCCATAGCACCACGTACTCAAGATCAAAAGAGAGAGACCTTGGTCCTTTCCGACCTTTAAAGTATTTCTATAGATGGTAGTGTTTGTCGTCTGCATAAATGTCTACGAATAATATAAGAATGTGTTTTCGGAGATCATTGATGAAGATCAAGAAGGGAGTTGGTCTCAGAATAGAACTCTGAGAGACGTCAGCGTTGATACAATGTGCTTCTAAGTTACACTAATTAAACACTATTCTTATAATCCTATCAGAAAGGAAAGAATTGAGATTTGAGAAAACATTTCTAGCTGATCCGTCTTTTATGCTCATCCTTATTTCAGAGATTTATCACCATAATTAATCTATCGATTTTCTTTCAGATTATTAAAGCATCTCTCCCTCCCTCTCTCATTATGTCTGTCTGTCTGTCTGTCTGTCTGTCTGTCTCTCTCTCTCTCTCTCTCTATATATATATATATATATATTTATATATATGAAAGGCAGTAGCGTTAGTATGTATGTGTGTGTGTGTGGGTGGGTGTGTGCAACTCTCATTCAGCCTAAAACCCTAGACCGATCATGACTAAACCTAGCGTGGTGAAGATCCCCCACCTAGGGATGTATCACGCCATGTCCAAGGTAAAATTAAACGTCAGGATTATAATACCCCCACAACACCTCCACCCCCCCCACACATATATATATATATATATATATATATATATATATATATACATTCCCCTACAATTCTCACCACCAGACCGACCATGACCAAACCTGATATAATGATGTTGCTAAAGATTTTGCAAACCTAGGGATGATGCACACCATCCTGCATATTTTGAACCAGGCCCTCATTTGGATTATAATTTATTTCGATGATTACGCACCTATTAATGGTTGACATCAAGAAAGAATGATGAACATGAGTTACAAGCGAGGAATTTATAAGCTCGTTGACGGATGTAATAAAGTTATAGAGAGCACAGTTCATCATTTTTATGAATAAATAATTTCGATTATTTACATTTTTAAGATGAAATTTTAAATCAACACCAACTTAATACAATCAACGCAGAAACATCACCATACAATCGCATGCCGTATTTATATAATATTATAATTTATTCACTGCGTTACATTCAAGTTTTCAAGTAAATCTGAGTTTTCAGATTCTTATCTCTAAATCTTTTACTTTTCATAGTCATAACAGTCTAGAATAAACTCGATTGCAGTCAATATTTCCAGCAAACAAAACCCGGTCATTCGTCAGCTGATTTTAGAGCAATAATATATTAACAATTATAATTAACGATATATTCACTAAAACAATCCCCATCCGCCAACTTTATTGATTCAATCAAACAATGCAAACATTTTTACTTCTATTTCCTTTGTTGTCTCGAAGGTTTAATTTGCGTTGTTGTCCTGCTTAAAATTTAGATGATTTATGACTTCTGGCTTCAAGCGAGGCAAAAACGCACGAGGTAAATTATCATTAGACGATTCTTGTTTTTGTTTTGTTTTTATAATTTCGAGTTTTGAATTTTTTTGTTCTTTAATTCGTCATCGTATCTATATGAGAAGCTTTGTCTGCTAGTTGCTGGGTCTATCACGCTTTCCTTTCATTAACATCTTTCATTGCAAAATAACAAATTCTTTCTTAAATATGCTAAGCATTTCTATGACTGTCTATGTACAGGAGTTGGTTAGTCAAAGTTAATTCTGAAATGCGTTGTCCGTCGGTCTGTCGCGCTTTACTTTTAAATCTCATTTACATTAGCAATATACAAAAAAAAACGCATTACAAGCTTGTCTGTAAAAAGTTTGATATCGAAATTAGCATGACACTTTTAGTCAAGTGTCAAAATGTTGACTGGCGAAGTTGATTAAATAATAATTAATTAAATTGTGATACTCATTATTGTCGTTGTTCTGTCGCAATTAAGTGTTCTTTTTTATCTGTTATACTTACACTTGAATTGCAATATCCTTTAATCTTACACATAAGATTTGTTCAAGACGCGTTCACGCATGACTACTAAATTTCTGTTCGGGCAGGCGTTTGCGTTTGAAATAATATTAATAAATGCATCCAGGCAACTGAATAAATTCCTCTATTTCTCTATCAATGTTCCCGCCTGTCACTTTAAGGGAACGTTTTTTTGTCTGTTATGTTTACGTTTAAAAAGTCATTATCAAACACGTTATCAAGGAACTCTCTTAGACCATCTATCTGCCACGTTTAAGTTTTAAATAACATTGCCATTGTCTACGGCGTAGATTACATTGAAAATTTCCATTGTTGTTATTTTTATGCATACAGCTAATAACATCAAAATTTAGTGATTCTGTTCATTAAACAATGCCGCAACTAAAACCACACATATACAAAAAAAAAAAAAGACAAAAAGAACATTTTTTTCGAAAGAAAGAAAATTAAATAAACGAATTATGTCGGATTCCCGCTAAAAGTTCTTTTGAGCGGTAAAATCGCTACAATGCTTCTTTTGAAGTTCAAATTTGCCCAGACGGAGTAGGGACAATAGGCCATTCTGAAATGTTGAATAATTCATGAATTAAAAAAACTAAATGAAAAACTAAATAAAGGCAAATAATGCAAAAATAAAAATAATATTATAATAGACATTAAACATATTTATGCTTTTCGAATATTTAAATTAATAAAAAAACGTTTACAATTACTGCTGATATAATTAATTATTAAGACTAAATACTTTACTCCAATCTAAAGAAAATTCATATCAACAAAATAATTATATCAACCGTTTTGTTGTTTATCGGAAATATTGTGCGTATTGTATAAATTACTGCATGAAATATTGCGTGTTTTAAAAAGGGCGTTCGCTCTATCTAATCTTTTTAATTATAATCGTTTTAAAAGAATTATGTATTCTTTTCAGAGCGGTGAATACATGATGGAAAAAAAAACTCGCACACTTTTCTCATTTCAATTCAAGCTATGCCGAAAAGCTGCTGAAACAGCTCGCGATATCAATGAAGCGCTTGCCCCAGGAACCAATACTGGAAACACATCACAATGAGGGTTTAAGAAATTTCCTGACGGCGAACAGAGTCTTTAAGATGATGAAGGTAGTGGTCGGCAATCGAATGTTTACAATGATCAATGATGACGCTTAATCGAAGCCAATCGACGAACAACTGTTCGAGAACATGCTTCTGAATTAGACGTAACGTATACGACGATTTTCAACCTCTTGAAAGAGATGGGAAAGACACATTTTTATAAATGAGCGACAACCAAAAGAAACAGCGTCATGAAGCGCCATCTTCCATTTTATTCTAACAAGAACGACCGGTCATTGGTATACGATTTAAACAATTTTATCATCATATAAGGACAATTGTTGAATGTGCCTTCCAGGTAAAATAGATTCACCAAAACTAACATTTTTTTCTTAACTCTTACGTCTCGATAGGCAGATAAAAATTAAGATAAAAATATGTATTCAATCCTATTTCATTTTTCATTCAAATCCATTACATTATTTTGATTCTCGACAATGTTTAAAATTTATCGTTCATGCTTAAGGAAGAGAAATTGCTATCTAATAATTATGCAAATATTTACGTACATATCTGAAATGTATTAACTTTCAAACAGCTGGTTAAGCACATAATGCCACCCCCCAAAAAAAACAACCCTTTAAAAATGATCCGAGGAAACTGAAATTTGGCAAATATTTATTAATTTATACAAATTGTTAGAGGTGTCTTTACTTTAACAAAGCACTTCAACTATCTTTTCCCGCCATTCACAGAAAACCAAGTTAAACTAAATTTAGCGCACATCATGTCACCTGGCGTTAATCAGTTTTGTTCCGAAACCATGCGGATTGGTAAATTATTTTATGTGTTCATATATGAATAAAAACGTATACACTTACCTAAGTTAATATAGACCGAAAAAAGCAAAAAATGTAGCAAGTAAAAATAAAGCCAATAATGTGTAAACGTAAGTAAAGATGAGGTTGAAGAGATCGGCGATGGAAAGGACACTCATTCTATTTTTACTAGTGTATTAGCGAAAATCGGCAAGTACCTACTTAGTACAATCTCCATTGTCGTTTTCTTGTCTTATTTCTCGTGCGGGTAATTCAACGAGGTGCCATTCAGGTGAACAAACTCTGTCGTATGATAGCGAAATGATATATACTTAACCAGCGAAAGCATCTCAGCTGGGAATTCTCCTTTGATCCTGCCTAACGTACCGCCATTTCCTCAGGTTAGCAGGTGTGATGGTTGCCGAAGGCCGTAACAAGATACGACAGGATAATCTCCCTTTCCCAATTCACGTTGTGTTCACAGTAGATCAGCCATTTTGTATTTTTACTCTAGTTTTTAGCATCTATTGCCAGTTGTTTCGTCTTGCACGAGTTTTATGAAGAAAAAAATGAACAGTATACAAAGATACACCAAATTAGACAAATAAACACATACAATATACCAACAAAAACAGTTACATTATCCTCCATGGTTATATACAAGTGCAGCCCGGTAATCAGACATTACAAAATGCACAAACACACTCAGATGCACAAAATAAATAAATGCACACATACATATAAGCCAGGAACACACAAGTTTTACCGAGAATATAAAGTAGATAATAGTAATAGATAGTCAAATAGACTTATGACTTTACGAATCTGATCCATACAAGCTCATCCAGTTCTACTTACATTCGTAGAATACTCACATATTTTTATGAGATTATAATATCACAAAAAATCTCTCGCATGAAATATAGAAAATCAATATCAATTTAATTGTTAGATTTGCGTTTAATGTGCTAATGTGTACCTCTATCTTTACTATTATAAGAAAGCCACATTCCGTGTGTAAATTTCTTCCTTAAAGGTTTCCAAACGGCCGAGCTTATCTTTTTCAGGGGTAATTTATATGACTGGTGGTGTTCTTAGATATGAGGTACGGAAATTCGTCCGATAAGTATCGAAAACCAAAAAAGCTTTCATCCTTTTCTAATGGATAAAAAAGAATAATTTTTATACGTCTCACCGGTAAGGGAGATAATTAATCTTAGCAACCAATTTCTTCTTCAGAAAAAAGTATTGTTTGCCATCTGGAAATATAACTTAATAGTAGATCATATGACTACAGCTCGAATTATTCCCTAGTGTACTTAACCATTTTATTTTTTTTCTTCTTATTAATGAGTTTAATTAACGATAAAAGAAGAGCTACCATTTAAAATCGCCACGAATCATTTCTTCATTTACATATTTTTATTTATGCCAATTAATCCTCCTGGGAAATTATTCCTCATAATATAAACTACTCAATAGAGGATTGATTCTATAATAAGACCTACGCAATCTGCACAAATTAAAATATCATGTTTAAGCGTATTGTACGACTGGGCAACGCCGGGCGTCAAGCTAGTATATGAGTATATACATATATATAAAATATATGTAATTTTACATGTAAACTAAGATACATACGCATATATATGCACACACATATAAATGGATATATATATATATATATATATTTATTAAGCCGCGCCCCGACAGTCGAGTTTTACATTTCTTCCATGTCTATTTTTACGCACATTTTATCATTCCTTAAATAATATTATTGGAATCCATTCCCGTTTCCGTGTACCTATTTGTGAATTATTTCACAGATTTCTGCCTTTTGGATTGCTTTGGATCATCTTCCAATTAGGCGATTCCCTTGGAATTTACTTGTGCGAATAGAAATTTAACTAACTTTCTTTGATTCTGAATTTTTGGATTTTACCACCATTTGATACTTTACCTTTCACCAGGCTATTCAGTCACATGACATCACTTTTTTATTCACCCTATTCCCTCTGCTTCATTTTTTGTTAGCAAGTAAGATCTATGACTTACTTGTAGTTTCATCAAATACATTTGCAAGCTAAATCTGATCCCGCATTTTGCTAAATCCTACCCTCTGATGAAAAGGAAAGTATTTCTTCGAAATTCAGCGAATTAAGGACTATCAACTTATTTAGTGTTTCCTTTCTAAAATAAATGTTTTTACTCTTTTTCAATGTGTTTTTTAACATGCTTTATTAACTTTTTGTTCTTATATATATATATATATATATATATATATATATATATATATGCAATTATATGTGGGTGTGCATATATATACACGTATGTATGTCAGTTTATACTTAATATATATATTTATATATATATATATATATATGTATATAACCTGTCATAATAAGAATAAACTAATTCCTCAAAAGTACAAAAGTACAGTTTGCGATAAGTTTTATAAACTCTTGTGAATCATTGATTCAAAACTTTGTGAAGTGAACCTTTATTTCAATTTTGATTAATAGATACTTTAAAATCTGATTAATCATTTGTATATAATTATACAGGGTGTTTCAAAAGTCTTGGGAACATAACGATTTTTAATAACTCAAAAACTATTAGGAGTTGAAAAATGAAATTGGTACCGTTGGAAAGGTTAAAGTTTCAAGTTTTGTGGAGAATCTTACTAAGTTGCTCAATATGAGCACCATTCGTTACACGGCAGACATCTAGTCGATAGTCCATTTCCTGCTAAACGCGTTCCAGCATCTTGACGTCAATGCTTCCCACAATTGCTGTTACTCGAGCCTTTAGTTCGTCAATATCTCTTGGAAGGAGCGGCACATAGACTTGTTGCTTGACAAAGCCCCAAAGGAAAAAGTCACACGGGGTAAGATCTGGAGACCTAGGAAGCCAGGGCATGAGAACGTCATCACCTCGTCCAGATCTCCCAATCCATCTACCAGGCAGCCTTGTGTTAAGAAACTGTCTTACTCTAAAACTCCAGTGTGATGGTGTATCATCTTGTTGAAAAATGAAGTCATCAGATTCTGCTTCTTCCAACTGAGCCATTAACCAGTCTTCTAGCATGTTGACATAGGATTCACCAGTGATAGATGCCTCTTCAAAGAAGAACGGTCCATAGACACCTATTTAAGAAGCATCGAATATTTATGACTTCCGTAGTTTCAACGAAAATTGGAATTTTACGAAATCTATCTCGATGCCTTATACATATTCATAACATTTCGTACTAACCAGAGCAAAACATGAAAAATCTACGTGAAACTAAAAATATACAACTCCATCTACCTTTAGGCTCAACACTTTTGTCAAAGCTTCATAATGATAAGTAATTAATTTAAACATTTATCTATACCTGCCTCCTTTTTTGTTTTTGAAGACTGCAATTCAGAGATGTGGAATAGGAACTTATGTCGATTAATATACATACCGCTGGAAGAAGTTTCCATCTTTCCGTACGTATATATTTTATTTTAGTAGAATAGTAAATGATGTTAACGTTGTTCGAGGAGGTTCTCTTGTAACATGATATTTCGAAAAAAAAATCCCTTACCCCGAATGTGTGTTCAACTTAAATTTAAACATGAAAGGGAAACTTGTTTCTCGTGGGGATACGTCAACAGTAATAGGCTAAATTAATATATATATATATATATATATATATATATATATATGTGTGTGTGTGTATGTGTTTTTGTGATGTATATATTTATATTTCTGTGTGTAACATGCACATATGTATACGTATGTGTCATATACATGTGTATGTATGCGTAATTAATGCGCATGTATGTAATATATAATATGCACATATAAATGTATATATTTATATATACATGTACGATATATACACATGCATGTGATGTATCATGTTTGCATATGCATGTATATCTATGGCATTGTGCGTTATACTTATACGTGTATATGTTTGTGCGATATGTAAATATGCATATATTTGTTTATGTAAAACATACATATGTGTATATATGATTGTGTAATGATGTGTATGTATATATATGTGTGTGTGTATAAGTAATATATCCAAATATATGTGTTAATGTTTATCTCTTTGTGCTACCTTACATACTCATATATATTGGTTTGTATTATATTATTTATATATATATATATATATATATATATAGGTGTGTGTGTGTGTGTGAGTGCATTTGCCTGTGTATGCATGCACGCGTATGTGCAAATGCATATGTATATATATATATGCACGTATATGCGTGTATGCGCACATAAATGTATATACGAATGTGTATCTATGCATGTGTGTATATGTGTGCATATGTTTGTATATGTGTACATGTATGTATGCATATTATTTATCTGTACACGTGCATGTATGCGAGTGTGTATACAATTTATATATGTACGTTATGTATAGCTGTATAATATGAATATATATGTGTGAATATGAATTTTATTTGGGGATTTATGCATAGATATCCGTATATGTATGCGTACACATTTTCGTGTAGGTTTTTCCTATTGAACTGTGGTAAAATTATCATTATTATTATAATTATTACTATTATTATTATTATTATTATTGTTACTATTGTCATTATTACTTTACTATTTTTATTTCCTATTATTATTTCAACAATTACTATTATTATTATGAGGACAATTATTAATACTATTTTTAATGTTCAAAACATTTGTTTCAGTTTCGAATTATTTACTATGCGTATTGAAATTAATTGGGTCTCTTACGCTAATTCCTTGTCAAAATTTAAAGAAAAAAAATACAATATTCTCCGTCCAAAACCAGCAAAAATAATTCACATGAACTCTTTGGAACATTGTTACAAAAATGACCGCTGTCCAAAATATAAATTTTAAGTTGTTGTCAACGCATTTCATTTTCATTTCGATATATTATGTGAACAAGAGAGAAGTACTGCTTGAAATATAAAAATAAAATATTACATACAATAATACAACATCGTTTACATGCTTCAAAAACCCTCACAGCCTTGACATTACACACACACACGCACGCACACGCACACGCGCATATATATATATATATATATATATATATTTATATATATATATATATATATATATACATATATATATATATGTGTGTGTGTGTGTGTATTTATATATACAGTATTCATATAAGATATACATTTTAAAACATGTCTATATATAGCGACCAAGTTTTTCAAATGACAAGCTCCATGCACATCTGTTTCCGACATCTGAGCATATATACTGGATGTTTATATTCCAATGACCAAAAGAAAGAAGTAGTCCACTATGATAATTTTATTCGGTTTCATTTTTTTAATTCGGCGAATGCTTATATTCTGTTTATTACAATCTTATGCGAGCTTCGCAACTCACCAAAAAATACACAGTCCTTAGTGTATTTGTAAGCCTTTCAAAGGCGATAAAACAGACACAAATATCTTTTAAAATAAAACGAAAAGAAGAAAATTACCCAGGAAAAATTAAAAGCCGACAATTCTAAACAGGAATAACTTTCTTTAGAGAATTTAGAGAAAAGGCTACAGTAAGAAGACAGCATGTACCACGTTGGAAGTTTCTCAAACCATTTATTAACAGCTTCCTGAATTTTTAGATGAGGATTGGTTATTCGAATTATTTGGGTTCATCAAACTACTGTTCTTATCTCGAGTGTCACTTTTTTATATCAGATATTGTGTCATATTTTTGTCTCTTGAATTTCTGTCCCAATTGAGGATTATTAATAATGTGCAGAGAGGTTTAATTGATCCCATCTTTTTTCTTCTTATCTGCAACTTCTCTTTCTCAAACGTGATGTTGCAAATCAATAGTATTATTACAGTTTTCTTCAAAATTATCTAATCTATTTTTTCTTTTGGTCCAGCTCGGTTGACACAATGCTCTCTATCAGTTCACATTTTTATTGATTATTGTAATATAGCTTCTTATTGCGAGTAACTATTTTTAAAGCACTGCAGGATTACGGAACTCTTTTCCTGTTGATTGTTTTCCTTGCTGTCTACCATGATCTTTATAATTCTAAGAGTAATAGGCATCCATTTTTATTTGCAATGATCATCTTGCTAGCTCCTTAAATTAAATGGCTTCACACCTTCAAATGAGGAATTCGAATTTCATACAACAGATCGATATTAAAATAGCTTCAAATGTCGCCCCGACTATATTTAACCTATGTGATATGCAGAAGAATTAATACTATAAGATAAGTGCCATTATATTCTGTTTACGGCAAAAAATAGATGAAAAAAAACACTTCAGCATTGTGGATTTCTTAAAGAATTCGGAGTTTCTGTCTCGTAGCTAGTCAGAAATATCCAGACAACTGCCATTACATTGTCCTGGGAGAAGGTATTTTAATAGTTTACAGTGTAATCATGTTTTAAATTGTGAATATATATATATATATATACATATATATATATATACACACACATATATATATATATATATATATATATATATATATATATATATATATATATATATATATATACATAAGAGACGTCACGATATTGTAGATAAAAATTTACAATATTTTATTGAAAACAAAGAATACGGGGAAAAGTGAGGAAAATCCCTTATTTAATGGAGTTTCAAAGATAGGATCTTCTCCTCAGAGAAAAAAAATAGCAAAAAGAATTATATAAATAAACATCTAATTTCGCTGGTTAACATTATTTTTAAAAACACTAGTTATGAATGTGTTTGAAGGAAAGTAAAAGTATATAGGAAAATAAAAAACAAATACTCAGCAATGTTCAATAATTAGTATTGCAGAAATCCAGTGAGAGTGTGAGGTTCGGATTGGTTAGATCCAATAAGACATTCCAAAAACTGTTCTTTGGAGTCTCTTTAAAAATATCTTGGGGTAAAGAAAAAAACGACATATTTTTGTAGATGAGTCTTGTATTGAAGAGTGGGCGTTAAATAAATTTCATGGAAGATAGATGTTGAAGATGTTTATATATATATATATATATATATATATATATATATATATATATATATACATACATATATATATATATCGACGATATAAATATATATATATATATATATATATATATACATACATATTAGGTAATGTGATTTACAATTTAAAATTTAAAAATTTAAACAATTTTTAAAAATTTAAAAATCAAATTTTAATTAAATTAAAAATCAGTTTCATAAGAAGGAACAACAACAAAATCAATTATCTGTACGATCGTTTCGGAAAACAAGGCTTTTTATTGTGGTATACATCAAGTTATGTAGAACAATTATATATGGTTTTTTGGTAAGCAAGGTCTCCTCATCAGCAAATTTAGGAGGGTTTTTATTGAATTTAAAAGACACCATAAATAAATCTAGCATTAAAAGAAAGGCAGATGAATCTGAAAAATTGAAATAAAAGGTTTGGATTTAAAATTTATAAGAAAATTAATATGGATTAGAGATAGAAATAAGTAGAGAAAAATATATATTTTTGAATTTACATAATAAATTTGATTTAAAAATATATAGAGATATTTACCTTTTAATTTTTCTTTTATTGAAATCAGGAACTTTGTTTAAAGTAGTCATTTAGATGTTTGCTATAGCTTTTTATCTTATTGAATGATGAATTTAAAAAGGGGGACGCTCGTGTAATAAATTGTTTCCGTTAGCGTATTTTTGATTTAAAGACGCTACAGTTTATATATATAGAGAGAATATTTCAATTAGAAGTTTTAAGGGGAGATAATTGTCATGTGTTCTTGACTTTATTTATTATTTATTTTACGGGTCTAAAAGAGGTAATTAGTCTAACTTAATTTATTAAAAAAAATAAATAAAAAATAAAAAAATAATTGTAATCTGTTTTTACTAATAAGTAATTTTTAATGATTTAAGGTGGTTTATATTTATTAAATTTAAACCAACGTTTATGACTACATGTCAGAAGCTCCTGTCTTGAATTTAATAGTTTGGTTGTACTTTTTATATCTTCATATTTTAAAATTTTTAGGGTCTCTTTTGTACATAGTGCACAAAATTTATCTCCTGGTTTATATGATTTGCAAGTCTCAATTATTTGCCATTTTAAGTTGAAAGAAATATTGCTGTTTTTAGTTGCCAAATATAGTTGGATAGAGTAGTTTGGTTTGATAGAGAGTTATTTTTAAAAGAATGTTTGTGCGTTGAAATTCTATGTTTTATTAGGCCAGATATGGAACCAATATATATTACCTCTTGATTGTTGTGATTATTTTCCGTTAGGTCTATTGTTGGATTATTATGTGGTGGGTTGATTAGTAATTGATCGGTAGATTGATTTAAGTTGGTGTTATTATTTAATCTGGTAGTTGAGTTATGGTTGTTAATAGGTTCATGTAGATTTGGAGTTTTTGATACTGTGCAGCTATAGATAACATTTTTAATTTTACATGAGCCTTGTAGGGGACATTTATTTTTTCTTCTACAATTACAGTCCGATGTATTTTGTATAGTTGTATTTTGTAGTTTATTAATTTTCTTATTATTAGAGCTAATTATTTTCTGATGAAGGTTAGGCATAGTAGAGTAAGAGACTTTAATTGTGTTCTTATTGAAAATTTTATTATATCTATGGGGGGCTTTAAAGTTCTTATCTAATATTTAAAAAAATTGTCTTGCTATGTTTGTTTCTAGGTTTTTGGAATATGGGGGGGGGGTGAACCATAGGATCTCATTGTGTCTATTCTTACGTTTACGGGTTTTGGTTTGCTGTTTATTTGTATTATTATCTAATATTTGTAGTTTGGTTTTTATTTTTTTTTTGTCTCTTGGTTATTTTTCTTTACTCGTATACGGGAAGACATTGCCATATTATATGTTATTACGCTCTTAATAGGTTTATTTTTAATGCAGTTTATGTTTCTATCATTTTTATTTATGAATTTAATTTGTGAATTATATCCAGAGTTTTTAAGGGCCTCATTATAGTATTTTTCATTTTTGGTAAATATGGATTTAGTAGAAGACAGTCTAGAGATTCTTAAAGCGATATTGGGAACTATTGATTTTAATATTTATTTAGGGTGGTTTAATTGATTGTGGACATATAGAAGTGATTGGTTAGGTTTATGATATGGTTCAAAGGTAGAATTCTCAAGATTTAAGGTTATGTCTAAAAAATTAACAATTTTTTTATTAGGGTCGATTTTTATACTAAGTACATAATTTTTAAATAATTTATGTAGAGCTTTAATTGCTTTTTCATAATTTTTATTAGTAGAATTAGTTATGAAAAGTGCATCATCTCTATATAGCCCTCCTTCAAGTTTGAATTGTTTATGGAGTATACAATGTATTTCATTGAAAAGGAAAAGGCCAACTAGATCAGTGACCTGAGTCGAGTCCGTCGATCCCATTAAAATGTTGAAGTGGTTAGGGGTATTTTTCCTGGTCCAATATTTATTATCAAATGTTATTAAAGACTGTCTAGCTGTAAGTATTAGTTTAATTTCGTCTTGAGTTATATTAGTTAATTTTTGTGCCATTAATAGAGATTTATTAAGTAGGATAGGTGATATAGATTGGTAATATGATTCAATGTCAAAAGAAAGAAATTTAATATTATTTTTATTTTGAATATTAGAAAACCAGTCGATTACTTGGTTGGAAGATTGCCATAGTGGGTATTTAATTATGGATTTAATTTTGGGGATAATTCTATCTAATATGTTTTTACTAACCAGTCCTATATCTGATTTCGAGGGACAAATGAGTCTAATAGTAGGGTTAATATTAAAGCTGTGTTTGTGGTCTTTTAAAGTAAATCTCGGGGTACCTGGTACCATTATTTCTGTGTATTTATCTATTTTAAGTTTAGTTAAAATGTTTTTTGCATCATTATTTATTTTATTTAGTGCTGATTTATTTGTAGTTTTATAATTTTTATTAAGTTCTTTATATATTAGATTTTTATATTGTATATAGTCCATTGTGTAGAAATTTCCAGTTTTATCTGCCGGTACAATGAGTTTATTTTGGTGGCTTATAATAATAGATTTTGAAATTTCTTTTTTTTTTTTAAGTGTTGGAGTGATATATTTTTTATTTTTCTTAAATTTAATATTTTTAATCAGGTTGATTAAGTCAATTGATTTATTCAAGTATAAATATATTTATAAGGAACTGTAGATGGAAAGCCTACCATTTTGATAATTACCAAAATGAAACCACAGAACCAATACACCACCAACCTGGAGAAATAAAAAAAAACATCCTCAGACAAGACAATGAAGAAAGAAAAGCAGCGAAATACTACAGACGAAAAACATACAAAACCCCTAAGAGAAACATAGACACTGAAAATTTTGAAAATGACTTAATAAACATTGATTAAAAATATTAAATTTAAGAAAAATAAAAAATATATCACTCCAACACTTAAAAAAAAAAAAAAATTTCAAAATCTATTTCTATAAGCCACCAAACGAAACTTGATCCGTTCGCCGTCTTAAGATGTTAATTATTTTTATGTTTTCGTATCATACTAAATGTTCTGAAATTTTGCATGAACATTTTTTTATATTATAATGTGCAGCGGAATAAGTATTACCATACCCGTTTAATGTAAAATTAGAGATTAATAAACCATAATGGCAAAATTATAACCATAACAATCAATTTGGCATAAAGCATCTATGTATGTTAATGACCTATAATATTTTCCCGTTTTTAACCTACAAAATATCTTCAATAAACATAGAAAAAATAAGGTGAAAATAAAATGGAATAAAAGGACAAACCATGAAATATGTGGCGAAGAAATATGAATGAAAAAGTAAAATACAAGTAAAAAATGTCGATGACTAATATTTAATTTCTCTATTTTATTATAAACTTTCTAATGTTGACTTTTTTCCATTTTATTTTGATCTTTCTCCCAAGGATTTAATTGGGTTTTAGCCTCATAGTTTATCACAGTTTAGCACACATTTGTACAAAACCTACACACACACACCCAACCACACACACACACCCAACCACACACACACACACACACGCGCGAGCGCACACGGACACAGATAAATATATAGTAGTAAGTTATGAAAATATATATAAATATTACGCTACACAGTATATTCCGCTTTTCGTAAGCCTGCTGAATCTTCACGAGAATGAAATGCAGAATATACTATGTAGCTTTATTGTCATATATATTTTCATAGCTCTACCTATATATTAAGCACTGTTGAAGTAAATACTAAAAACTTATGCATAAAATTCTATCTTCATATATTAATTTAGGTGATTAAATGAAGTAGGCATATACATATATACATAATTATTTTCCCAGCCAAACAACGTCGCAGCTCACATTGTTACATAGTCGGATTCTGCCACGGGTTGCTTGATCTCTATTAGTTAATATACTTTCTTGTGCGTGTGTGGCGGGTTTACTCAGGTATCAGATAATTCGACTTGCATGCAAGAGGCTCTGGTTTCAAATCCCAAATTCTGATATGTCTAATTGATGAGTCCAAATGATGGCGAAAATCGAGTCTTGAACTTCCGGTTTGCTTGCCGTCACGGTTTTTATGAGCAACGAAGTTATTTGGCTGTTGAAGTAATTCATTAATCTCTCACATTCTCAAAATTATATATATATATATATATATATATATATATATATATATATATATATATATATATTAAAGAACAATTTAAAAACTGCGCAGAATTAAATTTGACAAATTGCTGTTTGATCATGCATTGAATTCGGAAAGTATTTCGATTTATGTTTTCATCTTTAAAATTTACTGTAACTCCTATCGATTATATCTACTGTATCTCTCCCAGACAATAGAAAATTTTCAGGGGTAGACGTTTACTTTCATTCGAGTATCGATATCGATTATTATCTAAAGAATATGTTTAGATTGTTACAAATTTTTATTTTTTTTATTATTATTTTATTTGATGGAAAAATCGCGTAGCAAAACTTATAAGCACTGATTTCTCCAGACTAATAAAATTCGATCTTTTTCTTAGCCTACACTGGTCCCTTATGTCTCTCACAATTTGAACATCTTATTGCCTACCAGTTCGATAAAAATGTAACACGAAAAATACAGAAACACATATGATTCATACATTAAATCGAATTAAAAAAAGTCTAAGCTTACTGCTGCTCAATTGTAAAAAAGAAACAAAAAGAAAGAAATACTTATGGTATATATTGTAAAACAAATTAAAAGGTTTAAATTTATCCCAGTTGTTAGATAATGTAGCTATCATCACATGAAAGCAATTATTATTAATTAGTTTGTCTGCCGTATTTTCATTTTATATTTTCGAAAGTTATTTTCTTATTTAAAATTATTATAATAAACGTATATCCTTATTTATCCTATTTGTTTTAGACCGCTGATGACTGCGGAATCCCTGCGCACATACTTTTCTGTACATTGACTACATATACTGCGATCGCCTCGTCGTCTTCGTCTGAATTTGGTATTTGATTTAAACATTGTCCTCGTTTGGTTTTGCTGAGTGTTTTAGAAATACTTTTTTCTTCTTCCAAATGAGATTACAATCGACGTTTAAATAAAAGGAAGCTGACTTTTTTTTGGTAAAGTTAAAAAGATATTTACTTTTTTGCATGAATTTATAACCGCTTTGAACACACCTCAGCAAGCAAGAACTCTTGAACTAGTATTTGCAAACAAAGCTAAACTGAAAAAAATAAGTAAACACATAGAACACAATTATCTACCATCTTTGTTCCAAAAAGACTAACTCTGAAACTTACAGAAATGCAATTGATATTTTCGGTCTGCTCTGTTGCAGCACGCGCACCCACACACGCACACAAACACACACACACGCACACACACACACACACACACACACACACACACACATATATATATACATATGTGTGTGTGTTTATATGTATATACAGAATTTAACTATAAAGTTGTCGCCCTGAAGAAAACAATACTACCGATTGATTTTAAATCTTTTATTGAAAAAAAAATAAGGTAATTTAATAATGTAGTAGATTTGACATCTATTCAATGTAGCTGCATTCAACCTCACTCACCGCCTCGATGCAGGTCTGGAAGTGGGAGTATGCCTTTTCCACAAGTGCCGGCGGGAAATCAACGAATACTCAGGCTTGCTTTGATGATATGGAAGGTCATGTTGGTGATGTTCTCGACGTATGAGCAAGCGAAGTAGTTCATCGGTAGTACACCCACAGTCCGTCAGCAGCCACCTAATTGAACCAGCACATTCAGGTACACTTTGGTGTTGACTTCGACGATGTAAGGTAACATAATGTGGTCCTGACTTGAAACCACACCAAAGACCATAACCGTGTCAGGAACGTCGTTGTGGCTCTAAACGTTGAACCGCCCGGATTTGCATTTTAGATGTGCTGGCAGTGGTCCTCTTTTCATGACTGTGATCGGTAGAGAACATGAATTTTACAGCGACACATCTCTATCTCGTTCGTTGAACGTTGTGTAACTTTTAGACATGATAGAAGGTTCCTATCGCTCTTGGGATTTGTACACAAATGGTCAACTAGTAAATTGCCTGCAACAACTAAAAAGAAAACCTGTTTCATCAAACCGAATGGAATCATGTCGTTTTTTCTAGGATGACTATTTAATTCCACCATCTACGCTGAAGAGGAGTAGGGCTCCGAAACACGCGTGTCCGTAGATTACTGTTTTTAAAAAATAATATATATATATATATATATATATATATATATATATATATATATATATACTAGACTAGACTCCCCGTGGCCCATTGGGTCAGTATGTTATAATAGCTATGAAATTAAAGTATGAACGTGACATTTTGGACGTAAGGAAAATAGTTTTTTTGACATTTCTATGAAAGCCTATTAAGATGAGAAAAATATAGATAGATTTCTATGAGTCGTTTTGTTTATAAATGTTTATTTAAAAAAAAAAAAACTTACAGCCATTGAATTATAAGGGATTTGCCATACTTTAGGTACATGTGCACTGAAAAGATACCATAATACTTAAAGTTACATTCAAATTTTGATATATCTATTAATTAAACGCGAAAAAATAACAAATGGGCGCTGAAAATGTACACAGTAAAACAATACGTTTTTTTGTAGCGTTAATTATTTATTTGTAACGCATTTAAAAACATATTTTAAGGGTTATTTATTTATGTTGGTAGTGTAGAAGAAAACGTATCAATCTTTTTAAGAATGGTGTATTAAAAAATGGAGAATAAATGAAAAAAATAAAGGCGGTGGTTAAATCGCCGTTTTAAATGCTCTTATAGTTGTCAACGTGTTAACTTAGATTTATTTGTAAGAAAACTGCGTTAAAAAACTTAAACGTAATACGGAAATGAACGATGTAAAGAAATGCAGAAAACATTAACAGTTGTTTATTTAGCTAATTTAAACGGGAAAAAACATTGGGACGCTGAAAACGTACACAGTAAAGAAATACGTTTTATTGTCGCGTTGATTATTTATTTATAACGAAAATTAAATTGGTAGTAAAGAAGAAAAATTATGAATGTTTTTAAGAAAGGTGTATTAAAAATGGAGAATAAATTAAAAAAAAAAGGAAGGCGGTGGGAAAATAACCGTTGTAAATTTTTCTTATGATCGTCAATGGGTCAAAGTTGATTTATTAAAAGAAAATTGCGACAGTATAGTTGTAATACAGAATAGTTGCAAAAATCCCCACCCTTCCCATGTTAAATAATAATTTCTAAATAATAACGATGATATATCAGTGCGCAGGTCAAATTCTGCAAAAGTAGTGATTTGTGTTTGTTTGTTTACGCATTTATGGGTTTATGTTTATGTACGCATGCGTAATCGGAAGTTGTAAACATGATGTTTGATTAAAAGGCCCATTACAAGGTCATTCGAGTTTCATAATTATATATATATATATATATATATATATATATATATATATATATATATATATATATATGGTGGAATATATATATATATATACATATATATATATGGTGGAATATATATATATACATATATATATATATGGTGGAATATGTATATATATATATATATATATATATATATATATATATATATATATATATATATATATATATATATGGTGGAATTGTCTCCTAGATAAAAACGACATAATTTTATTTTATATATATATATGTATATATATATATATATATATATATATATATATATATATATATATATATATATATATGTGTGTGTGTGTGTGTGTGGGTGTGTGTGTGTGTCTGTGTGTGTGTGTTGTTTAGAGTAGACCACACAGCTAATCTACTGGAGAATACCAAAATGTATAATAACTAGGGCTTTGACAACAGCATATTCTTTTCATTGTTTTGACTCTCGAGTGTGTATCCGACACAGTTAGATAAGTTAATCAACCTAGAACCGCATCACTCGATATAAAAGCATACAAGCCATTAACCGATGCACACTCGAGAGTAAAAATAATGAAATGAATATGCTGTTGTCTAAGCCCTGATTATAACTAAACATGAAAACTCGTTTTAGGACTGTTAGTGGTCTGAATTGAACTCATCTTGAACGAAGCAATAAATTTTCTATACGTAGAAATAAATTTATTGCGATGAAATTCCAGATCCTATATTTTTCACATCATAAGTCTATTGTCTTGATAAGTATCAATTATGCGATCAATTTTATATGTAGTTTTGCCACGTTTACACTTCTCTTTCGTAAAAGTTAGCTATCACATCTCTGCCTCTGTGCCGGTTATTATAAAAAAAAATAATTACGTAAATTTGACTTCAATTAACCTCACCAAATAATCTAATAGAAAACACACACAATCATCGAATTTTAAATATATATATATTTTTTTATTTAGGATCAAATTCAAACGTATTAAATTAGATTAAAATGTAATATTATTTTGGTGAAAAAACTAAATATTATACGACATAAAATATTTCATGTAGTGTACATTCTGTTGCACTTCGTCATCGAAAATTGTATATCTATATCATTAATTTCTAGATGAAAGATAATGTTTTTAAATTGCAACAAAATGTACATTACATAAAATACATCCAAGATAATTTTTTGATTCAATTTAAATTAAATTTTTATGCCTTACTTTGTAAAATTTATAAAAGGGCACTTTGAAGATAAATAAATTTCAAATTGAGTCTTGTACCTTTATTTTTAACGCCTATAGTAAAAAAAAATTAATGCTCATCTCCAAAATGAATTCCGATTAAGAAATAATATATAAAGACATTTAGTTTAAAAATTTTCATGCCTTGGATGAAATGCTTTTCTAACTTGTATCTTATCTTTTTAAGATTATATTTTAAAACTCTCCTTCTCTTTATTTCAGTTTGTATTTCTCCTCACACCACAACTCATTTTTGCAACCCCTTCTTGTATTATTATAGGTCTTAATATTCTCTCTGCGTCAGTTTGTATTTCTCCTCACACCACAACTCATTTTTTTCAACTCCCTCTTTGTAATACAGGTCCGAATAATGAGAAAATCTTAATTTTTTTTTAGATTAATCTTTTTTAAAACTTCTTTCAGAATAGAAAATCTTCAAAATATAATAAGGAACATATTTCATATAGGTTTCATTAACAAATATTCAGTACATAACGAGAAAAATAGAGATAAAAATTTCAAAAGTACTGTATAACAGGTTACGGTCAATAGTAGTTCTCGCCAGCGAAAGTCTTTGTTAATGTTATTCTATTATTATTATTATTATTATTATTATTATTATTATTATTATTATTCAAAACATTTTGTGTCCTGCTCTTTCGCGCGAGGACTAATTTTTGTAAGGAAACTATAAAACCAGGGTTTTAAATGATATTCGAACTTCAAACTGTAAATGCAGGAATTAAGCCCTGGTTGAAATACCTGTTATATCTGTCTAATATTACAAGAAAATGTTCAACACATTGCCAATATTGACACGATATAGCATTGCAAATGATAAATAGATACTTGATCCTGCTTAACCAATTTGTTTTAAATTCTTTTACAATGTTCTCAGAAAGACAAAAATCAGTTTTGCTTTCATTTTTCTTGAAATATATATTTTCCGGTTTGGTAAAATGGAACATATTTCATTTATGTTTCAAAGTTGCGAAATTACTAAACAGAAATTGCAGCATCGCTTTGATTCTGCCCGATTTCAACTGAAAAATGACATCTTCTATATATATAAATCCCAAATGTCTGTGAGTTTGTATGTTTGTATGTAACGCTAAAACTTTTGAAACACACAACCAGACTTGATAAATTTGGTATCATATCGAAGCCCCGTGTCCCGGATGACAAATATCGAAATTTCACGTCAAACGGACGAGGAGAAAGGGGTAAACGTATCAGTTATCTCCAAGGGGGTCCCAAAAAAAACTGTCATTGTAATGCTTTTTATTACGTAATTCTTGAATGATCCAATGTAATTAATACGTAAAAAAAAAAAGCTTAGTCATGTCACGTGACGTGACGTCAACGTCCACTAATGGCGAACAATTGTTAATAAAAAGTTCTTTCTCCGATAGTTTTGCATTTTTCTCTTCGTCTCAGTTATATCGTTTTTAAAACTTTATGCCAATGATTCCATCGTGATTACCTGGTTAAAAATATTATTTATACAAGAGTTTTAACGAAAAATGTCAGGAAAAAATGTACGAGAATAAAAAAATTCACCTTTCAAAATATTAGACGATAATAAAAAATATCGTAATATTTATGTAATGTAAAATACTTAGCCATTTTGTATATTACCACGTGACCTCATACCTCTTAAGCTGGAAGGGGGGGAGGAGTAAAACCAACACCGTCTCTCTCTCTCACTCTCTCTCTCTCTCTCACTTTCTCTATCACCCTCTTTCTATTTTTCTATTCGTTTAAAAACGCTTAGTCATGTCACGTGACGTGACGTCAACGTCCACTAGTGGCGAATCTAATTGCTAACTTCAATATGCACCGGTTTTGTGCTGCTTCGAAAAGGAACAAAATTCAATATACACCGCTTTCTCTTCCCTCCCTCCCTCTCTCTCTCTTTCTCTCTCTCTCTCTCTCACACACAGTTTGTCACGTACGTATTTATTATACTTTTATCTCAGTAATTTTTAGTATATTTAATAGCATTTTCGGTCGACCTAGACGAGAGTGCCAAAATGGCCGACCAGCACCGAGATATGACATGTATTTAATTTAAGCCGTCGTTTCGTATCTTACAACATCGTATCTTACAACATATACAACAAATACTTTATTGTAACTTTTTCTTTAATAATCTATATTTAATAAATATTTATATAAAATTATCAGAATTGAAAAAAAAAGCCAAGCTGGCAACCCTGATAGGCACATGAATGTACCTTGGCAACACGGCTCTAGCTGAAATAACAACGGCTGGCATTTTTCGAATACATCGGTAAACACTGTATGTTTTTCGAGCTGAATAAACATGTTACATTGATTAAAAACACAAAAAATATATCCAGTTGGATAGAAAAGTAGCTTATCTTGCCTTTGATAACATTTATTTGTTATATATTTGTCTTTTGACAACTTTTTTGAATCTATGTTTACTATAATACAAACCCAAATATTCTTTCTTTTAAAACAGTAATGAATTTTCCGAACTCAATATTTTACAATTTTTTAAATTTTAAAATCTATCAAAATTTTTCTATTGATTCAATTTTTACGATATTTTCAGGGTCAATGTGAAATTTTATGTTCTTTCCAATAAATCGAAAATAATATTTTAGACTACCGTTTTTTTTTTTTAATTCACGAACCCCCCCCCCATGTACATTTTTCGAATACATCGCTAAACACTGTATGTTTTTCGAGCTGAATAAATATGTTACATTGAATAAAAACACAAAAAATATATCCAGTTGGATAGAAAAGTAGCTTATCTTGCCTTTGATAACAATTCTCAACCTATATACTCAACAAATTTTTTATCTACAGATTTAAAAATTTGTATATAGGGTATTCAGACATATAGAAATATATCTAGCATAACCTATCTATTATATCTATAAAATGACCATGTGTGTGTGTGTGAGAGAGAGAGAGAGAGTCAGAGAGAGAGAGAGAACAATTTTCAGCTTGTGTGTGTGTGAGAAAGAGAGAGAGAGAAAGAGAGGAAGGAAAATTCTCACCCTATATATTCAACAAATTTTTTATCTACATATTAGAAAATTTGGATATAGGGTATTCAGACGTATGGAAATATATCTAGCATAATCTATCTATTATATCTATAAAAGTGAGAATGTGTGTGTGAGAGAGAGAGAAAGAGAGAGAGAGAGAACAATTCTCAACCTATATATTCAACTAATTTTTTATCTACAGATTTGAAAATGTGTATATTGGGTATTCAGACATATGTAAATATATCTGGCATAATCTATGTATTATATCTATAAAAGTGTGAATGTGAGTGATGGAAAGAGCAAAAAATTCTCAACCTATATAACCTATAAAAGTGAGAATATGTGTGAGAGAGAGAGAGAGAGAACAATTCTCAACCTATATATTCCACACATTTTTGGGCACAGATTTGGAAATTTGTATATAGGGTAGGCAGACATATAGAAATATATCTAGCATAATCTATCTATTATATCTATAAAAGTGAGAACTTGTGTGTGTGTGTGTGTGTGTGTGTGAGAGAGAGAGAACAATTCTTAACCTACATACTCAACAAATTTTTTACCTACAGTTTAGAAAATTTGTATATAGGGTATTCAGACATATGGAAATATATCTAGCATAATCTATCTATTATAACTACAAAAGTTAGAATGTGTGTGTGAGAGAGAGAGAGAACAATTCTAAACCTATATATTCAACAAATTTTTTATCTACAGATTTGAAACTTTGTATATAGGGTATTCAGACATATGGAAATATATCTTGCATAATCTATCTATTTTATCTATAAAAGTGAGAATGCGTGTGTGTGAGATAGCGAGAGAGAGAGAGAGAAAAAGAGAGAGATAAAAATTCTCAACCTATACATTCAACAAATTTTATATCCACAGATTTGAACATTTGTATATAGGGTGTTCAGACATATAGAAATATATCTAGCATAATCTATCTATTATATGTATAAAAGTGAGAATGTGTGTGTGTGTGTGAGAGAGAGGACAATTGTCAACCTATGTATACAACAAATTTTTTATCTACAGATTTCGAAATTTGTATATTGGGCATTCAGACATATTTTAATATATCTGGCATAATCTGTCTATTATATCTATAAAAGTGAGAATGTGTGTGATAGAGAGAGAGAGAACAATTCTCAACCTATATACTCAACAAATTTTTTATCTACAGATTTGAAAATTTGTATATAGGGTATTCAGACATATGGAAATATATCTAGCATAATCTATTATATCTATAAAAGTGAGAATGTGTGTGTGTGTGTGAGAGAGAGAGAGAGAGAGAGAGAACAATTCTCAACCCATATACTCAACAAATTCTTTATCTACAGATTTTAAAATTTGTATATAGAGTATTCATACAAATAGAAATATATCTAGGATAATCTTTCTATTATATCTATAAAAGTGAGAATGTGTGTGTGTGTGAGCGAGAGAGAGAGAGAGAGAGAGAGAGAGAACAGTTCTCAACCTATACATTCAACAAATTTTTATATATAGGGTATTCAGAAATATCGAAATATATCTAGCATAATCTATTATATCTTTAAAAGTTAGAATGTGTGTGTGTGAGAGATAGAGAGAACAATTATCAACCTATGCACTCTACAAATTTTTTATCTACAAATTAGAAAATTTGTATATAGGGTATTCACACATATGGAAATATATCTAGCATAATCTATCTATTATATCTATAAAAGTTAGAATGTGTGTGTGAGGTAGCCAGAGAGAGAGAGAGAGAGAGAGTAAGAACAATTTTCAACCTATATATTCAACAAATATTTGATCTACAGATTAGAAAATTTGTATATAGGGTATTCAGACATATGGAAATATATCTAGCATAATCTATCTATTATATCTCTAAAATTGAGAATGTGTGTGTGAGAGAGAGAGAGAGAACAATTTTCAACCTATATACTCAACAAATTTTTTTATCTACAGATTTGAAAATTTGTATATAGGGTATTCAGACATATGGAAATATATCTAGAGTAATCTATCTATTATATCTATAAAAGTGAGAATGCGTGTGTGTGTGAGAGAGAGAGCGACACAGAACAATTCTCAACCTATATATTCAACAAATTTTTTATGTACAGATCTGAAATATCACATTTGTATAGAAGTAGAAATCTTGATACCTACTCTGATACCTAATAAAAGAAAGGACACTCTTTAGGGCGGATTTTGATTATAACAAGTCACTAATTAGAAATTATAATAAACATTCTAATAATTTAAGAATTTTACCAAAATAAAATTGCATGGTAATCACCCAATTTCTGCCACAAAATTTTGATTGGCAGAACTCATAAACATAAAATATATATTTTCTAATTTCATCTTTTTTTTTTCTTTTTACATAATCTGGTTTGATGTTTTCCCAAATATTCAAATCACTATATTTTGCTGCTTAATATCAAATACAGCAACTGAGTTATTTTTATGCATCAAACAATTACATTTTCTCATTCATCCAAACTAATCACTGAACATCAATTTCATATTTTCTTCACTAAAATATTACTGTGCTTGATGTCATCAAGTGGAGCGGATCATTTTTTTTTCATTTGTTCACACATTTTTCCAATTTATATATATTTTAAAGATTCCTAGCCTATGTCATTGCATACCAATCTGTTTATTAAAAGTTAAGGTTCACTGTAAACACATATGTTACACCAAAATAAAAACGCTTCAGATAATGTCTTGATATTCAATTCAGTTTCTCACATGACATCTTATGAAGTTAGTAGAAATGTTACAGACTTTTGAATCTCAAACACTTTCAATACTGTGCACTGATATTTTCTTTTTTGCAATATAAGCACATTCATGACTTTTTTTACAAACGTTAAAAACTTTCACATTGTGTAGCAATATACTGAAACAATTATAAAAATATTTGTTTTTATTTTGAATGATGCAGGGCATCTGAAGAGAGATTTTTCTAACAAAATGAAAGTATAATTTTTAGCAATAGGTATCTAGGAAAAGGCCACTACATATGTTATAAGTTCCAAATTTCCACAACCTGGCAAATACTGGTACATGCTAGCAAATTTAGATTTGCAATTACAAAATATGATTCTAATTTTTTCCTTTGCTCTTTATTCTAACACTACACTAAGTTTACTGTGTTATTTCGCTACAGTTGATATTGTGTAGAACAATAAGAAAATCATAGTGAACAATGCATTCAACAAAATTTCACACACATTTCTAGATACCTATATCTAATAAGTTCAAAAGAAAGGACACACTTAGGGAGGTATTTTGGTGGTCAAGTCACTAAAAAGAGATTAGCTGGTTTCCCGGCATAGCCCAGGATATAATAAAGATTGACTGAAATACATGTTCTAGCTGGTTTCTAGGCGTTGCCAGGGATGTAATATAGACACATTATGTTGTATATTACCTGTTCTCTTCTCCCTAAGGTAAAACAATTTCATATACATGCTGTAAATTACCTATGCTAGGGATAAACCATGAACAATATCAGTCCTAGGGTAGATAAAACAAATAATACATAGAGATGAAAGATTCCTCTCCCCTAAGAATCAAACATATGTTCAATATCTGCTTTTGTTTTTTCATTGTTTATACGGTCCCGAGCAACGCCGGGTAGCCCTGCTAGTTAAATATAAATATGAGACCGTTCATTTTAAAAGTTATTAAATATCTCGAAAAGTGTAAATTAATTTCTATTATAACAGGAAATTTGAATATGGTCTTAAAAACAATCATGCCAGTGGACTTTTGGTTCGCTTGCGTACTTTTTAATCATATTTATATATTTGAGGCCTTTATTAAGGTTGCATTCATAATTACTTCCATAATAAACTAATATTATATATATATATATATATATATATATATATATATATATATATATATATATATATATATACAGGCGGCAAAAAGAAAGTCTGCACTTTTAATTTTTTCAAAAACATCAAAAAATTTAATGTAACTGTTTAAACAAAAAAAAAAAGACCACATTTAAATTACCTTTTATTATTCTATAATTTTACCCGTTCATATTTGACATTTAATTGAAATATTCTAGTGTTCGCGTCAATTAAAAAAAAAAAAAACTTCAAATTGGGGAGGCAAAAAGAACGTCCGCACAATGGAAATATGTTATTTAAATGTAACTTTAGGACATTAACGCAACACAAATACAACAGGAACGCAATGAACTAGTTAATATTTAGTAGCATAGTCCATCTACAAAATGACAGCCTGCAATTTTGGGGGGAATTTTTAGAATTATAAAAAGCACCCCACTTTTCTGTAATTTTTGCTAAAGTGCTTCCAAATTTGAAATTTTATCATTACGTAGCTGTTTCTTGATGTAATGCCATTCGTTTTCGATAGGATTGAGATCTGGGGATTGTGCAAACACGGAATATCATGCTCTTCCAGGAATCTCTTGACATATTCAGCTGTGTGAATGGGAGCATTATCCTGCATGAAGATGGGATTATCATTCAAATTCCGATAAAAGTAGATTAGAAAATGCTCAGTCAACATATTAATGTACTTGGTCGAATGAATTCGACCTTGCAAGCGAACTATAGGCCCTGGACCATCGGTACAAATAATGCCTCACACCAAAACTGAACCACCACCACCTTGCAGCGTTGAATCTGACCACCTACGATTAAATTCGTCGTCTTTCCTCCGACGGACGTATTGCCTACCATCACTGCCTTGTCTATTTACTTGCTTTCGTCGCTAAAATCACTTTTGATCAATATGAAGAGTCATGATCTTCATTGCATCTGACGAAAGCCAGACGTCACTTTCGCTTCTTTACAGAAATCATTGGCTTGCGTCTTGCAACATATCCTTCCAAATGAAATCTGTTCTTGACAGTAGAAAGAGAGCATTTTTTAACAAGATTGCACTGTTGTTGGATGTGGGGAGCCGTTTCAAATCTGTTTCTTAGGCTGCGAATCTTGATAGCATTGTCTTCCCTGTTAGAAGTAACTCTACTACGATCAGATTTAGGAGCATCACGAATACTGCTGGTGTTTTGGTGCTTTTGCACAGTCTTTCGTACCGATTTTTCATCACATTTCAATCTGCGGCCGATTTCACGATTGGATAAACCAGAAAGGTGGAGATTAATGAGATCCTGACGATCAATAAGAGAAAGTCAAGATATATGGACTAAATGTTACGTTTTATAAACTGGAACAACAACAATTACGATTAGAGATGCTTTGTTGCATGTTGGTGAAAATGTTAAACTAATTTAGGGGCGATAATTTAAGCTGGTTTTAAGCGAATTTGTTGCGATGGACTTTCCTTCTGCCTCCTCAATTTGAAGTTATTTTTTTTTAATTGACGTGAACACGAGAATATTTCAATTAAAAGTCAAATATGAATAGGTCAAATTATAGAGGCATAAAAGGCGTATATAACTTCCTGGTTGTTGGATAGTGGAGGAATTACTTTATTCACTCGACTATTAAAATTTTCCAGAATTCACGATGCCCTATCATCTGCGACTGTAACCTTTTTTGATTATTTCGGTATGCTTTCATATGTCTGTACCTATTTTACGCTTACAATGATTTCTAGCATATATATAGCTTTGCCTATATGTACTTTACTGATGACGTATTAACAGACATATTTGTTAAATAACAGCTACACATTTTGAAGCAAATAATTGGTGATAATTGGGCTTGCTATAAAACTTCCATGCTTAATTAGCCGTTTCCACCATTCGATTGTCTCCTTCGCACTTATAGTTTGGGAATTTGAATTTTTTTTCTACTTTTACGAGCATTATATATATTTTTTTACCAATAATTTATTATTAATGATATCATTATTCTTATTCAAACACTATTGTGTTTGAATATATGGTTAATGGAAGTTTAAGTCATTTAGAACCGCTTTAAAGTTTCACTGCTCACTAATTTTTCGACCAAATTTTAAACAATTATTACAGTTTATAGATAAAAATGTGAAAAAATAAGTACATTTTCGCTCAGTTAAACAAAAGTTATGATGAATTTAGTGGTTTTCAAAATCGTAAAAAACATAAGTAGGTGAACGACGTTTTTATTACTGGCTTCTAGAGCAACCGCGTCGCTTCAGCGACTAGTGTTGCTAGTAATTTTCGGTTGTCGCGAAAAGAGAGGTAAGAAGTGAAACAGAGAGAATGAAACAATGAAATGAAGACAATTGGGGGATTTTATTGAAGCAGATGAGTGCCGTACGTTCTTATTACATGTCTGTATGCTATTACATATGTGTATGTTATTACATATGTGTATGCTATTATATATGTGTATGTTATTATGTATGTGTATGTTATTATATATGTGTATGTTATTACATATATGTATGTTATGTTTTTAGGGGCAAAAATAAGATTGAAATTAAACAAAGAACAAGTGAATTTATTAGAAATTAGGAAAAATCATGTATTACAAAATAAAAATGCAACCATGAAAAATAATATGGTTACGCTTAAACCTGAAAAGTAAAGGACTAGTTGATAGAACTGAAAAAGAAAAAGACAAGGTATTATAGTAAACAAAATAAAACATTTATAAGTGAAAATATTGCAACATTAAAAAAATTAATTCAATTTAACATTATATAATCTATTCCTAGTGCTGCAACATTCTAAGTTATAAATTTATTATATTTTTTAAAAGAATATCTTGTCCTTTTTTTATTCCGGTTTTAACAACTAGTCCTGCACTTTTCCATGTTTAGTCCCAACTATTTCCTATTGTAATTTTATGCATATTATCTATATATATTTATGATATTATTATTATTATTATTATTATTATTATTATTATTATTATTATTATTATTATTATTATTTGTACTCTTTTCGTTTTTCTTTTCTTTTTTTCCTTTTTTCTCTCTATATTTTTTCCATCTTTTCATTTTCGTCTTTGTTTTTCTCCTCTACATTAATATATTTTTATTCTCTCTATTTTCTTCGTCTGCTTTCTTTTTCACATGTATTAAATGACGTTTGCTTTTTTATTTTGATTGCAACATGATGTGATCGCCTGATAAATTTTGTTCCTGTAAAATATGTATTACTGACTAAACATTTGTATAATCAATATCACCTGAAGATGTCTCTAGTTACTTGTAACTGGTCGCCCGAAACATACTTATAGATGTATATATAGTAACATATAATTGACTGTATAAAAAAATAACAATTATATCTTTCCCTCATCTCGCATTGAGCACTCTTGCAAAACTGTATTCGTTACTTCACTTATGAAAAATATTTATCTGGACTTATGTATATATATATATATATATATATATATATATATATATATATATATATATGCGTGTGTTTTTGTGTGTGTATGTGTGTCAGTGTGTGCGTGTGTGTGTGTGTGTGTGTGTAAATATTAGACAAAGAATAATCTACCAGTTTGCTTGTTTTCCTCCGCATCCGCCGCCGACATCTGTTTACTAATCATATTAGAAACAAAGACACATAAATGCATTTCGATTGGAAACGCTTGCGTTCTTTAATTTCAAAAGGAGCGAATTTTTATCGATCCTCCTAATCTATTGATCTGCAGATGTTGTTTGATCTTGATTAATTTCCTCGTGTTTCCTGCTCGAGTTCCGTTCGTGCATTTCATCTTAAAAGATGGGGAAGGCGGGTGTAGACGATTAATGAAAGCACAATAATTGAAGAGCCAAACTAAAGTAGAGTGTATCTTCCTTTAATGTCGACTGCGTATCAATAAAATGTTTCGTCATTTTTAATGTGTATAAAAATGGGCGGTTCTGACGGTACACGCCGAAAAGACTGGTAAAGCATTTGAAACTCCGAGAATACTAATACTACTTCACTCTTACCCTCTCTTTTTTCTCTTATTCGGTTTGTATCTCTTTCTCAATATTAGTGGTCTAACAAAGTCAAAAGAGAGACAAACAAGCAAAGAAAAACTTATCTCAAAGCAGCAAAACTGGAGCCAACCTACCAGGACACAATAAATACAAATGTAGGAAAATTTTGGGCATATATTATTTGTTTTAAAATATAGGTTCATTTGTAGCAATTGGCATAACATTTTAACCGTAGAATAGTATTATAATCTTCAAAAAGCCTGCAAATTTTATGTAGTTTCGCCCCAGATAATCAAAGATATATTTCAATATTCAATTTGGATACGAGTATATATATATATATATATATATATATATATATATATATATATATATATATATACCTCATTTTTTTGCAATTTTAAAAGTCTAAAATACCAGTGTCTATTGATCGAAATTTAACAAATGAAAGCTTGTTAGAAATGTAATAACCAGAATTGTGTAGTAGTCTATGTTACATTTGACCTTAAGATCGCACATTAAAAAGATCACCCATCCTCCAGAACCCACTTTGGCATTATCACAGTGAAAAACTGTTTCAGAGAGTTGCAGTATATTTCCACCCTCAAAAATCCTTTAAAATTATCACTTTTATAGGTTTCGAAATATTGAAAACTAAAATTACGTTTAAAATTCCAGGAAACGAGCAGTTTCCAAGACAAAGAAATTATAGTTTTAAAAAGTGGGGAATCAATTTCTATATTAATTAAACGTAACATTAGCACCCACTTCATGGCCATCTTTTTGGGAGGGTCTTTTATTTTATTTAAGATTGGTTTTGGTTGTGCCTGGTAGACCAACATGAAATTTATTTTTAAAAAAACTTGTTTCTACAGGTTTTCGAGAATGCTGAAAACGAATATCTATTTGAATTTTTCGAAAATAAGTATTTTTGCTGGTATTAACCAAAAATATGGGCGCTTGCGCATTTGCAGAAAATTTAATTTGCAGAAAATGTAATTTAGATGCGATATTGGTTTTCAATACACTGGAAAAAGCACTTTCTAAAGGAAGGTGTTGAATTGGTCTACCATGGCACAGTTACCAAATAAAAACAACCCTTAAATAAATGAGAGGTTCCCTTTTAAAAAAGCTGACTATAAAGTGAGTGTTCATTTCACGTTAAATTAATATAGAAAAGTGATCCAAAACTTTCGAAACTATAATTTCTTCATATCTCTATAACTTTTCGTTTCTTATGATTTTAATCGTTATTTTCGTTTTTAGCACCATAGGAAACCGTCAATAGTTGTAATTTTAAAGGATTTTTGGAGAGTGGAAAGATGTCTATCTTTACCAATGTTTCAATCAAAGTCATTTGTTTCCTAGTCTTTCATATACATTACAAATTATCTCACATTCCCCCAAAACCTCTAGCCTCGATGGAGGGGAAATTAAAACTTACTGCTATATGGTTTCAAAATGATCTGAAATAACAGCTAGGGGAGACTTGATTCCAAATATTTTCATATGTTATATCCCCTTTTTATTTTTCATACATAAAATAAATTTCACAGTGGACTATTTGATACTGGAGATATTTATAATCGTACGTTTCTTTCAAAAGAGGGGAGATATAACATATGAGAATGTTTTACTCTTCCATCCATCAAGGCCTGAGGTTTTTGGAATATATATATATATATATATATATATATATATATATATATATATATATATATATATATATATATATATATATATATACTAGCAGGACCCGTTAACCGGCGTTGCTCGATGGAATCATGCCTCTCCTGTTAAAATTAAAGTAGTGTTGTTATTGTTGTTGTTTTTGTTGCTGTTGTTGCAATACATACAACCTCCTCATGTTGAGAACGGCTTTCACCCTAAACTTCTCATGTTAAGAGTTGCTTTCAAAATGGGCACGTCAACCCTCCCCATGTTAGGAACGGCTTTAAGAATAGATTCATTTTTGCGAGTGGGGTGGCGTCAAAATATTGGCCCCGAATTTACACTTGATAATCGTCGTCAGGATATCGAACCGCAAATAATATATACCAGAAAAAAATAGGGAGATTGCAGTGCCGGTTGGATAGAGTTAGATTTGTTCCTCGTGCGTGCGTACAAATCTGGGAGTCACTTATATAAACTTTATAATACAGGTTTTATATTTCGAAAACTATTTGTACACGCCAAGTATAAATGAGATTTGCTTAATGAGCATAACCGAAAACCTATAAAAGCCTAATTTAAGATCGAGCTAAAGTAAAAATTCCCCTATGAAAAAATGTTAACAAAGGTAATGTATGAGCAGTGTCGATTATGAGTCTGGGAAAACGAACTAAAAATACTCTACAGAAAGTATAATTGGTCTAAAATAAAACGTAACGGCTATCAGAATAGACACAAACTTTTGTGAGTAGGGTGGCTTTCAAAGTATTTGCCCCAAATGTAACTTTAATAATTGTTATTAATATTGCGGAGTGGCATTGGCCTCTAATAACTGAGGATAATATATTAGTCTGTTCCAAATCGATATTATGTTTGTAATACGATACGTTTTCCAAAAAGTGTTATTTGCTATGTCGTGTGAACTTCTCTTGAAGCTGTTGGTACGTTTTGGAGCCGGAAACCAGCTCCCAGCTGCAGTAGCAATATGTACATTGACGATAGACGTTCGTTTCATCAAAGGTTGATCATTAAGATTGCTTTAGTTTATTTGACGTTGGTTACATCTACTGGTGAATCTTGATTTCGATCGTTTTTGGTCGGCGTCATTACGTGCCAAATTTATGGCATTGTTGAAAGCAGGGACTTATGGGTTGAAATTGGACGCTTATATAAAATAAGTGGCAATGCATCCATTTTTAGCAAATATATAATTAATTTATTATTAACTGATAACGAGCATTTTTAACTTATTAATTTATTCTCGACCCTTCGTCGTCGTCTGGGATCGCAGCTTAACCTATATAATACAATTCTTCTTTTTACACACACACACACACACACACACGCACACACACACATATATATATATATATATATATATATATATATAGAGAGAGAGAGTGATTAGAATGAAAAAAAACTAAAGAAAAATAGAGAGAGAAAGGGCCATATAGACACGTGCATATACGCTAAAATAAATGCACTAATATATTGTCATTGCTTAAAAGCCTGGGGTCAGCGTTCAAGTTTGAGCTTTGCCACTGTGCATCCAGTTATATAAACAAGTTCGGATCGGTATTCGCCGCCTGCTAATCTGATATGACTTGACATTTTGAAATATTTGCCTCTGCCGTCACCCATTAGTGCTGTAGGGGCGCTGCATGTTGAATGAACGGTGGAACAGCTGGTTCCACTACTTCCGTCTGTCACGTCTTCTTTTCCCATAGACTATTCCTCAAAGGAACATTTTTGCAAACCCTTCTAGGTGTGTAAAGTGCCCAAACCGTTTCAGTTTTCTATTTTTCACCATTGTAGTTGGTCTTAATAATGACGCACTTTTTGGGTGACATTATTGTTGGTAACATGGTCCTCGTATTAGATGCCAAGGTGTCTTCTGCGGTGTGTGCTCAATGTTCCTCCCCTTTATACGTAAAGCAAGATTGAGATGATAAGCCTGTTTAGTTGCTTCACCTTTGTTCAAGTGATATTTGTCTTCCATATGAACTTCAGTGTTGATGTTGCTGCTTCTGTTTGTGCCGCTTTTGCTTGGATTTCTTTTCACTTACAATTGCTCCAAGGTATTTGAAATGGTAAATTGCATCCAGTTTCTTTCTAATGCAAAAACGAATGTACAATTCTATTTTAACACATTTAGAAATAAGTAAATAGCCTCTCAGTTAATGGAAGATTGATGAATCTCATCATAGATAGTTACATAATTCTGGCATTTATAATGGAACATCATTTCTATTTGGAAATTGTTTGGCCTGAAATTCCTATATATGAAAATGTGGTCCTTTTAGGTTAGAACCTGCTCTTTTCTCGGAAGATGCGAGGTCGCTGCGATTGATAAGCATATTCATTTCACTGATTGACTCCAAACTGAATAACATTCGAAGGTTAGCCTGTGTAAATGGACGGTCAATCATCAAGAAAAGAAAACATGAATGACAAGATAAGTCTTTATTCATGGAATGTTTGGCTTGATGCAGACGGTATTAAGTGAAACCGATCAAACGAAAGACGGGAAAGACATTGAGAAAAAAAGGGACGAATTCTTGAAAGAAAAATATACAAAGATAGTACAGATATTATTGCATATGGTTCGTTTTAAAAACACTTGACCTTAAAAACATTTATTTTGTTAAAGTTTGCCGTGTACCTTAATTATCTACACTTTTATATTTTTTTTTGTAATTGCATTCCTCTGCAAAAGATCTAGCTAATTTGCATATTCTTTTAAACATTCGTTCTAATTAATTCCTTATTAGGTTTATTTTGGTTTTCTCATGGGATGATCATATTTAGTAAACTATTACGTGTAATAATATTCATGCAAATATTCTACATGATTTATACTTGAGTTATCTTTGCATAAAAAGGTTATAGTAAACACAAACCTCTTTTTATATATATATATTCATGCATGCGTATATATATTCATTTAAAATATTTTGCTTACAAAAATCCTGTGTCAGTTTTTTGTCTACAGACATGAAATTAAATGTATAGGGTATTCAAACCCATGCAAAACTTTATATTTTGGTTTTAGCTAGTGAAAATCTGTGCAAAGTGTGAACATTAAAAAAACGGAATATGCAAAATGACGGTCGAAGGACGGCGTTTCGAATATTGGTTCATGTTTTAATTTTTAGCCTTTCAGTAAACATGTATTCATAGCTCATGCAGTAATTTAAAGGAAAAATAAGTCGTAAGCTAAACGTTTTGGTTTCCATTCTAGGTTGTGGCCCACGAGTCATATTTTTTTTTAATTTTTAAATCATTACTATATATGGGTCTAATATAATATCTTATATATAATAAATTGACTGCAGAAATTCCCCTCTAGACCAAATTACGGTAGATTTGCAATAACAGATTCCATATATAAATTTATTATGTCTAAACTTTTACGCACCATCTGATGTAACTTTTGAACGCCGTTACATACCCATTTATTCGTTATAATTAAACTCCATCACATTTCCTACGATCGACATCATCACGATTGTCAAAATCTACAGACAAAGTAGTTCGTATTTTCGCCTATACCTGAAAAGTCTTTCCACTCTCACAGTCAAGACCGGGTAAATATATAACCATTATAACTATATTGATCTGACACTCTTATTAACTGGATTAAACACTCATACACACACAACTACTATTACACTTCATTATTCGAAAATGATCATTTTTTCTCACAAACACTACCCCTATACTCATTGGCTGCGACCATGAAATTATACACAATAATTAAAAAACGAACACGTAAGCCCCTATTCAATATGGCCGTAGATTTGTCACGCATTGTTTTAAATCATTTATATTTTCCTATTGTCGCTTTTTCTCTAGTTTACATGGTTATGTTTATAAAAATACTCATAACATTTAAAGTTTAATGTTGCATGGACAAAATAGTCGTAACTTTTGTATAAATAAGTTAGCGCAGCTGCCCCTGGTGATGTTTACAACCACTGCAAATACTGTGGCTTCATTGCTCCAACGTCGTACCTTATGTTTTTTGCATTATAAGGATTAACATAATATTTAACTATTGTTGTATTAAAAAAAATACGTCGAAGCTTTATTTTATCATGTCCGGCTCAGCGTCCTAAATTATCCTATGCTAAATTTAATTGATCTCTTAGAAAATGATTTCAAACTGTTCGCTGTAACTGAGTATAAACAAAAAAGCAACGAAACTTTGAAACTTACATTACATGTAAACATTTAATCAGTAAGCGGCAGCACGTTTTCCTTGAATTTAGCATTAAATGATAAGGTACGATTTTTCATAACACTTAACGCCCAATAATATTTCTCGTCGTTGCCATTTACACTTGAGGCAACTATTTCTTTTTTTTTTCTTTTTAACAGTACATATTATGGTAACGTTGGTGAAAGATTTGTCTTCTACATAAAAAAAAAATAATTTTCCCAGCTTTCTGTTTTTAACAATTGGAATTAATAAAAAATATCGTTGGATCGAGCGTGAAAACCTATCAGACTACAATATGAACGAAGCTCTGGCATACGGCAAGGAAATTGACTCCCAACACACATTCAGTTCAGTAGAAGGTTATAATTGAAAACTGATCCCCGACGTTAAAAGTTATATTCGTTTTTCTTTTAGAATTTTATTCTTTTTAAATCTGTGAGTTTTAAGTTTGTAACTGATAAGATTAACGCCCAAAAAGATAAAAACGTCCACCGACTATATTAATAAAAGAGACTTACAGCAGCTCCCTACATCAAAGTGGCACCGAGCCGAGATTTGGGTGATTATGTAAAAAAAACACACACACACACACGCACACACACAGAAAAATATTTTTCAGTTTCGAAATTATAAAAACTATTTCTTTTTATATAAAATACATTTTCACATTCTACGCCTGAATTACATCCAGATAAATGATCAATTTCATTCAGTTTGTATTTAACTACAATTACGCCTATACTTTTTTTTTACTTTCCTTGTATATCAAATAATTTACGACTCTAAAGTACAATTTCACCTCCATTAGGAATATACTTATTTGTTATATATTGATTTTCGTTTTTTTATTATTTACTATAGTGTTTTTTTTATTGAGT